>NC_051183.1:81273047-81378787 GCF_013339695.2 Rhipicephalus sanguineus | reverse complement strand
TTGAAATGTGCCTGCAACATTGTCTAGATACACCTTTTCCTGCATAGAAAGTTGCTCTTAGGAGGCAGGCTGATCTACTTAATTGTTTGTGACCTTGTGAGGCTCGAACATTTTTTCCCAAATGTGGTCATTGATGATTGACATTTTTTATTGTGTATTGCAATCTTTGGGCGACTTAAATAAAAATTACTCAGTTTTTCTTTAGAGTGACCAAAAGTGGCAATATTTTCCTAGGTACAGGCAGTCTTGGACGTAACTAGTTACTAGTAATGCGTTACTGCTACCTAGTTACTTTTTCAGTAACTTGTAACTGTAACTAGTTACTTTAAGTTAGAGGAAATTGTAACTGTAACGGTATTGCCGTTACAGTTTACTTCTGTCTTTATGAAAAATTATCCAACAGCAACACTTGTTAAGGCCTTTCGCTTTTTCTAACTTTCTTCTTCACCATATCCTTTCCACCTCTCAACTTTCCTGAATAGGGCGCCCCTCGCAGTTCATGGAGAGGGGGTCACTAGGAGAATTAATCTTCCCTGTAGAAGACCTAGGTCAGAGGTCAGTCATTAACGCAACATGTAAATCATGTTGCAATCTGAACAGCTGCTAAGCTGACGTCCATTTTTTTTCCGCATATATATCGCCTTTGTCACTTGAGCATCTAGCTCTGTTCTTGGTGCACAGGTGAAGCATTAGGACGCCTAGTTTACAGTCTCCTTCGTCTGAGGCTCTGAGCTAATCGTGTTTGACAGGTGGCTAAAAGCAGCCGAACGCGCAAACGGCTAAGAGCCAGAAATACCATGAACTAGCGAAGCGGATTTTTAAAAACTTCTTTGGAACTGATTGTAAAATGTTTACTCCGACTTAACACAGCAATTATTTAAAAATGAGCAGACCGTTTCACCTCCTATGCATGGTGGCATCCTCAGTATACACTGGCAACAAAAAAAAATATTGAGCCGAGGTCAACCACTCCGCTAGTCACGCATGTCCTTGTAAATGTCCAGTGGGGGGGCCGCAGTTGTTTTTGCAAGCCGATGCGCACAGCGAATGAACCACGATTCCAGAAGTTCTTTCCCCCCACCTTCGTTCACAAACCAGCATCGTCGCATTGTTTAGGTCAAAGCTATGCCGTGTCATCCAGCAGTGTTCAACAAGCTCCATCTTAAACGCATTGAATGGGTTGCTTTAGCAACTATTCCGTTGTGTTCTTTAGGCCTCGTTAATCCTTTCCTGCATGTTTCGCCGATGTGTCGGAATCCCCGCATCGTGCTTTTAGATGACATCCCCATGATCGTCCGCAGGTGGGTGGTGTTTGGATTTCTGCGAACACATGTCCTAAGGTATAGTAACGGGGCTTAAGAACAGTTTGTATGCCCAGTGGACGCGAAGCTCTCCGAACAGAGTCTGCCACATCTTAAACATACGAACAGACACAATGCATGTTGTCCTCCACTAGTGATGCACTCCCCATTGCACTTCGCATGCGCTTCTTACTGCCGTCGTTCCACTACGTTTTTCCACTTCAAGATGAGGCAAATGAGTGCTTGTGTGAGGCCCAAGTAGGTTTCCGTTGTCTACGTTTTACCACGTGCAATTTTGACTACGCGCATAGCCTTCATACGTTAGTAAATAAATTCTATCATTTGATTTGTGATCTATATTTATACAGTAACAGAAAAGTAACAACGTCACTTTTTTGCAGTAACTGTAAGTGTAACAGGTTGCCTTTCAAAACTGTAACTGTTACAGAGTTACTTTTTTTGGCTTAGCTAGCTGTAGCTGTAACACTGTTTACTTTTTACTGCTAACGTGCCCATGACTGGAGTACTGGTACATTGCTTATTCATGGAGCAATAAAATAAGAAACCTATGCTATTAATGAAAACTTGTTTATCGGAATAAGTATGTTTCATAGGCTAATAAAAAGTGTGCACTCCAAGACACCAAACATGCAGGCATGGTAGCATTTGTGTGCAACGGCATTGTTTTGCAGTACTATAGTTCACCTGTGAATGTCTGAAATCTCATCCCTGTAAGCACTAAACAAGCTAGGTCAGGTGATTTGGTTACAAGTCTGATTAGACATGAGCTTTTGCTAGCGCAACAAACAGAAACTGCCTGCGAGACAAAACCAAACTTGTCACTGTGCACATGCGCAAGCAATAGCCGATGTGGCGGCCTAACTAGACCTTGGAGTAGAAACGAAAGGTAAACATTCGCGACAAAAAAATCCTGCTTCTGCCATAAGGTTGACAGCACTTGCTTGGCAAAAGTAATATTGAAGTGGCATGTTTTTCAAGCACACAACAGCACCATACATGTACGGCAGTGATCATTTGGGACTTGTTGGTGCTGCTGTACATCTACGGCATTGACTCTTCAAGGGTAAACAGAGCATACATAAGCTGAAAGAATGCTCCAGTTGCCAGGATGCTTGTGATCACACTGCACACGATGCAGCTGCAAGCCTCTCAACGAAACCAAGGTCTTGGATCGATGCAGGTCTCCAAAAAGCACGTAAAATTTCGGAGGTTTATTTAATGCAAAAGGAATGACTTGGGGAAACTGCGGCAGCACACCTTCCATGGCATTAGGAGATACTACATAAGATTCATAGAGGAGCCTTGCATCGAGCCACAAGTGTCAATGCAAAAATGTAGTTTGCATTGATTCTTTCATCTCGTGTTCTTGTATTTGCTGATCAGTCATCCTGTTGTGTATTGATGTGTGCCAGTGAATAACGCAGAGTTGAAAGTTCGTGCACTTGTGTACATTCTGTTGTCCTTTGTGTAAATGTATAGAGCCATGAGCAATAGCTGCAGGGTTGTTCATCAGGCTTGGCAACACCGTAAGGCACGTTTCCAAATCATGAAGCCCTTGTGTCCACTTGTAAATTAATCACGCAAGCTTGTTTCAACGAACTTTAATTGAAACATACTGCCAATTATTTTGTGCTGTGGCAGATTTTATTTTAACAAGGACTATTGAAGTAGCTGCTCATTTCTTTTTAAATGGACATGTGGCATTTGTTCTTGATAGTGCAATACAACTTCTGCAGTCGTCGTTTTTCGTTGTCTTATCTTGCATGTGTGTTCTACAGCAGTGCTTAATACTTATTTATGGTCTTTATTTCTATTCTTGTATGCAGGTGTCTGTGAAAAAGGAAAGAAATCTGCCAGAAGCACCGCACTCCATCAAAAAGTGGCTGCCAAAGTCTGTTGACCTGAATGGAGGCATGGAGAGCCACTTCACAGACGCATTCATAGTGTAGCAGCCCAATCACTGATTTCAGGACCCTGGCCAGCCCACCATCATTACCTCATCCCCTGCTGCTGCCTGTGAGGTTCCGGCCAGCCAGTAGTCATCAGCACCCTGTCCCCTGCAGCCCTGGCCAGCCCTATGCCCATGGAGCCTTGCTGGGCTCCCCTACTTTTGGCTGTGTTGCTTAATTAACTACAGTAACTTGAAAAACTGCACTGGAAAATAAACGGTCTGGCTTGTACTTTTATAAATAAAGTTTTCTAAAATGTCTTCTAGCATTCTCATTTATAAATTGCTTGTGTGCAGGATATCTGCATCCAGCAGTTATTTTAGTCAATGCTTTTTTAACTATTTGATGGAACAACATAGGGGGCACTTGCCAGCAAGACAGAGAAGGAATACGTGGAGGAAAGCTGCAGGTGAACTGAACTTCGTGCAGTTTGATGCCCTACGTGTGGGAAGGGGAAGGGTAATGCAAGCAAAAAAGGCATGAGTAGACGATTTAGAAGCATGCTGCAGTGCGTTTAGACACTGGGGCATGCAATAGTCTGTCGCCTTCAAGTAAATTGCACCGCAGAGCTTGTACGGGGCTGCTGAGCTACCAAGCCAAGTTCTCGATGCGTATTGTAGCCTACTAGCAAAAGAATGCCAGTAGCAAAAGGTCCATATTAATAATGGTTTCATATCGGCAAGCCACTGGTAGCCAATATTCGTCGTGCTGCGAACATCGGCTTAATGCTGGCATTTTAATGGCTGTAACATGGCCCTGGAACGGCCTGATGCTGGACACACATTGGCAACTACGTTGGCAATACGACGGCCCATTGCCGGCATATCGACAGCGGCCCGGTGTTGGCTGCATATCGGCAAAAACAACGTAAGGACGTCGGCCCTACGCCGGCATGAACACCGGCCCGACGTCGGAAGAAGTTGCACTTGACCGAAATGCCGACGTCAGCCCAATGTCGGTGCCGATGTTTAACAACGTTGGACCGAGATTGGACCAACGCCGCCGTGCTGCCTGGGTCCGACCCGGGAAGCATTGCAAAAGCGCGTTAGGTGGAGAAAGTTTCATGAGGGGGCGGTGGAGAACCAATACATCGACTGATTAGAGCCGTGTTAGTTGAATGCATAAGGGAGCCTGTAAGTTGGTTTAATGTACGTGTCTGCAGAAGGTGCGTTTGGAAAAAAAATTAATGAGAGCGGGAAACGCGCAAGACAGTGAATGAATAAATTAGAATGTGAAGTAAACTATAGGCACATACAACTTTGGAAGTCTCCGGCATTCCCTCCTCAAAGACAGATGCACACAATTCCTTCACCATTGGGCGTGCACTGCAGATTCACGTCATGAGCCGGACGGCCGGTTATCCCGCCATCGGAGAACTTTCCCGAGTGCTTGAGCGGGACTATTTCTTTAGTCGTGGATTCGATCATCGGTTGAACTTTGGTCATGCTGGCGACGCATCTCCGTACTTCTTTAGCTGTATACGCCTATGGTTTATTTCACATTTTAATGCGCCGTTGGCGCTATGGTGGCAAGGGCGGTAGCAATGAACAGAATGGGGACACTGTCAATGGAGCCAAATGTATAAGGGGACACCTAGATTAACTCATGCTGAAAAGCCTCCCTCCCAGATCTGGTTATATTTGAGGCTTTCCTTGCCTATACAAAAAGGTTTACTTGTAACCTACACAATATAAAATATTGCAAAAAGACAAATTCAGTTTCCGTTCAATCCTTTTGCAAAGGATTACAAGAGAAAAAAATGCTTATAATGCGGCCGTTCAAACATGTGCTACGGATTCCTCAGCAAGAGAGGGGCAGGATTAATCCAAAGGAACACAGGGCGTGGTAGTAAAGGAAGAATTGGCTACTTATTTATTTACATATCTAGAATGAAAAATTCACAAAAAACCTCCTTTGCATTTTCCTGTGTGATTTGCATGCGTAGAGTGTGCGGGAACCACGCACACCGGCTATTTCGAGATAGCCCCACGTGCTGGACAGTGGCTGTAGGCGCGGCCGACCTCCGCGGTTTAAAAAGGGCAGCCTGTGCGCTGCCCAGGGGAGAGGTGCCTTGGCTTGCAAGAAGGACATACGCTGCCAGTCGCGCTGGCTGATTGCTGCTGCACGCGATCATGGTCTTCGCCTCGTTGCCCCATGTCCCTGGGCCCGCCATGCGCTATGAGTCATACTGTTAAATAAATTGTTGTTTTTTTGTTGTGATTTGAAGTCTCCGTCGTCCTTGATTTAACTACGGACGAGATGCAGCAAGCCCACTACGCACAAGTCATCGTTGGTTTTAGGCAAAGTGAAAGATAAGGCTCCGAAATCAGGAGATACAACCTTCAATTCAGGCAGAAATTTTGGGGAAAAAATTACAGCATATCCACGGAGTGAATGATGATGAGTGGGCGAAGCTGCGGAGGTTCATCGGTAAACCGTGAATCTTCCGTGAATTCTGCCCAGTACATCATCACCGACGTGAGATCGGGCGCGTTTATACTAAAGGTTCGATGGGAGTTATGACGACTTGCAGCTCACTTTAATTTTACATGGACGTTTGTGAATTTTCATTGTTTAGAAAACTATTGCTTTAGAAAACATCTGACGTCTTTCGTTAAGCAGCTGGCGTCTTTTCGTTTTGCTTTAGAAACATCTAGCGTCTTTTCGTTTTGCTTTTATAAAACATCTGGCGTCTTTCGTTGGTTTATTTCATCAGTCAACGGCGTTTTGAACAAAATTTTTATTCTTTAATCACGCACAGGAGAAATCTCACCAGGCACTACCTTGGAGGTAAACAATGGCTGCTAATGGGAATGAGAGACAGAAGAAGTCGGCTTTTAGCTAACACTTACACTTCTACTTCTACTAACGTTTCCTACTGAAACATGCCAATGGCTGCTAATGGGGAATGAGAGACAGAAGAATTCGGCTTTTAGTTAACGCACACGCTGCGAATTTTTTATTGTTCAACAGCGCACAGGAAAAAAACGCCAGGCCTGCGCTGAACCCGCAGCACAGTCACAGCGAAAGCTGGAAGAGCAGCGTTTCTAGAGCCCGTTAAGCTCTCTTGGGGCTACAAAACAAGTACACTAGAAAGGTACTCACTACGCCAGAAATCACAATTTTTGTGAAGATGGGAAGAACCTACTAAGCCATTATTCGTCATTCTGCGGAGAAGCGAGGCACCAGCTACACGTCAGTAAGGCATCATGTGCACTTTGTTGACGCGACGACTGATGACGATGAAGAATTATGCCTCAGCCCTTTGTAATGGGTTGGAATCTTTAAACGGCCCACCAGTTATGTAATTTGCATTGGGTGACGCCCGGTCACTATTTCCCTCTCCAGTCATGCCGTATAACATACGTTGACGTGGGAGAGAGACGGGGGGGGGGCAAGAACTTTACTGAGACCCCGAGGAAATGGATCATGCGCTCATGGGCTTCCTTGGCAACCAATACAAGTGCACTTGTGAGGAACCCACAAGGCTATAAATCATTGTAATTTTTGAGAAGTAGGGCAGCAGGCACTGTGCCATTTTTCGTCATTCTACGGAGAGCGTTGGTACCTGCTATACGCATGTAAGGCATTACGCGCACTTCGTTGATGCTGTGCCTGATGACGATGAAGAATTATGGCAGAGCTCTTTGTAATGTGTTGGAAGCATTCAACAACCTACTCGTTGCGCAATTCGCATTGTGTGACGCCTGGTTACAGAATTCGCGTTGTGCGACGCTTGGTGCTTATTTTACACTTCTACCACGCTATAGTGCATATGCTAATGTGGTTCCTTTCCGACATGAAGACTGTATAGGACCCTTTTGCAAAGCAGTTTCAAGCACCGGCATGGCTCAGAGGTTGAATACTGGGCTCCCACGCAGAGGACCCAGGTTCGAACCTTGTTCCATCCTGGAGTTTTTTACTTATTTCGTTTTTTTTTCTTATTTCGAGCGATACTGGTTACGGACACCGGCGGCGGCGGCGGCGGCGGACAACTACGGCGCCAAAAACGGCCGGTGAAATGATCTCATAACAGCTTTCGCTGTAAAATCTCCCACCGGCACCACCTTGGAGGTCAAGATATGGTACTAGCGTTACGACTGGTTACGCACTACTACTACGACTACGAGGGACGAACGGGTGCCGCTTTAAGGAGCTTCGACCCTAAAAAAATGCCCCCACCTTCCTGAAGGGAATCGTGAGGAAATGCGAATGCATTTCTTGCGCCGAGAGTACACGGCGTAGTAATTTTAATTGCGTAAAGCTGGACACATCGACGCGCTCAAGTGTCGCCCTTATGGGCGCCTCATTCAACGAACGCTTCCTACGTGCGTTCGTAATCACCTCGCGGATGTTGCCACCGCCTTCAATGCAGCACAAACGCGTTTAGAACGTGCTGTTTTCAGGCTGTGCCAAGGCAGCACAAACGCTACAAACGCGTTTCAAACGCACTGCATTGAGGCGGTGGCGCAGGGACGAGAGAGAGAACGGCGAGAGAAGGAGCGACGAAGCACTGCACCTACCCTCTCCTACACCCTCTCCACACACGCGAGAGCTCCGCCGAGCTCCTGCGATGCGAGCGCCCCCGCACGCCAGAGCGTGCTCCTCCTCTCCGCTCACTCTCCGCTACTCCGCCCGCACCGCCTGCTCCGATTGCTAGGGGCGAGGATAAGCGCGCGCGCCCGCAGCTGTTGCTATGGGAGAGAGAGTAAGAGCGGAGAGGCGCGCGGGCACCGACCGACGCCTGACATAGCCCGACTAAGAAATGCATTCGCATTTAAAATATTTGGTTTAGTGTAGTCACACCGGCATATCGACTGCTGTTACGAGCTTCACAACTTCTTTATTTCGTTGTTGCTTCCTTCCTTTTTATTTCTTTGAACGTCGAGCGCCGGGAATGGAACATTATTAGCACATTCGCCGCACACTGGTCGCACACCCTACGCACTGCCATGGTACCGCGACCTCAAATTATCCTTGTATTAATATTTTCTGATTATTCTTGCCATTTAATCGGCTATATGTGAAACTATTTCAAACAACACTTTTGCTCTGATATTGTATCTATCATGAATCATAACTAGTACTCCGTGTATTCGGATAAATCCTAAAACATTCGAAAAACATTAGCCGGTAAAATTTTTCACAATTCTGATTTATCCAATAAACTATGTTTTTCACGGCCGATATATCCCAATTGCATTCATTATCAAAAGGGCATGTTCTAAGGGGTCATTGCAAAGTCGGGAATTCGGGTTTTCTCGTCTGCTGGGCTCTGGCTAAAACAGCAGCATTTTCGTTGCTCGCGTCGCGCGGCCTTCCTCGACTACTAGCTGTATTTTCTTCTGATGATAGTTCTTTAAATGGCTTCTAGCATTACGGTGGCGCTTTTAGCGTTATGGTGGCGCCAACCTTTCCAGTGGTGGGCATCGCGACCAGTACTGGTGGACAACCTTTCTTGGCAGTAAAGGGAAGATATAAGGCCGGTGCTTCTGCACATTTATTCCTACGCGAAGTTGTCCGGTACGGCGCGCATTTAGTGCCGCTGTGAAAAGTTGTAACAGCGTCGAATAAGCGTTCTGTGCTGTTTGCTTTGTTTGATTGAACGGCCTTCTCCAGGTAATCTTTATCGCAAGCTTCTGAAGTGGGTAGGTGGTAGAGCAAGGAGATGGACGCTCACCTGAACAATCAGACGCCATTTAGCCTTTGAGGTACACATGAAAGGCACGACATTGTCACGCATGCAAAAATGCGAAAAGACATCATATAAAGAGGGAGACGCTGCCTTCGTCGGAGCGAGCGGACGCGTGTCGTGTCGGCTCCGGTTTCAACGAATGCTTTTGCAGCGGAAATCACTGGACTACCGCCCGACTTTGATACCCGCAGATTCAGCTCGTCACCAGGAATCATCCGACTCCAAGTTCCAGGTGGGGGCTTGATTTTTGACAGCCTTACGGCCGCATTCACGTTTGTCACGCTGGCGGGAAAGCTACGCCTAACAGATGCCCGGCCGCCGACAGCGCTGCTGCCACGGACGCTGCTGCGTCGTTTGGTCTAGCTCTGCGGAAACCAAGAAACGCTAGTCGGCGCGCTCGATGCGTCCGACTTTCTGAGAAAAAATGGAGGTTTCTGTTGACGGGGAAACCATTTCCCGCGAAGAATTTGAAGAAAGCACAGGATGGAGTACGGTAGGATCAAAGAAGTTGGCCCGCGAGCAACCGCTGGAGCCCAGTGCGGAGCCCCAACGAGGCAATAACAGCAAGAAACAACGTGAGCAACGCCTGCGACAAATAACAAGATCAAGCCGCATGCCTCCACTACCCCGAGGTGATTATAAGATCATCATTCGACCACGAGGCGGCCTCCGAGTAGCCGACCATGGAGCCGCCAGACTGGCAACCAGCATTTACCACGCCGCTGAAATCCCCAGAGAAACCCAAGACGAGGACACGATCTGCCTTAATTCCCAGCAAAACATCATCGTAGTAAGCACACCCATCGAGGCGCATGCCGACAAATACCAGAAGATCTCACGCATCACGATCGGCAACCAAACGTACGATACCAGCGCTTATGAAGCAGCGCCAGACTTTACGTCCAAAGGAGTGATACGCGATATCCCGTTGGAAGACACCGCCCGGGATATTACAGCTAATATCATTACGTCAAAGAATCCCACAGCCATCGCTGCAAAACGCCTCAGCAACACAACGACGGTGATCGTCCTGTTCACCGGCCTCCGCGTACCAACGTACGTTCGATACGGCGGAGCCCTGCTGCGGTGCTCCCTTTACCGCAAGCAGATAGACACGTGTTACCAGTGCGGTCGCCTGGGGCACCGCGCAGACGTATGCCCAAACCCGAACGACCACCTGTGCCGTGGCTGCGGAGCGGCCAACCCTCCGCAAGATCACCAATGCAAGCCCACGTGCCAACTCTGCGGCGGCAATCACCAGACGGCCTACAAGGCATGCAGGGCACGCTACAAAACGCCGTACCTGGTGAAACGCCGCCAATGGGAGCGGGAGAGACAACAACAGCAGGCAGACTGCCCGACGGATCCAACGCCCGACAACAACAGCCTAGAGCAGCGGGACCCTGATCCCTTCCGGAAACCCAGAGGAAGAGGTCGGTCTAAATCCCGCTCCCGGTCCCGGTCGAGATCTCGGAGCCGCACGCCTGGACTGAGCCGCACGCCTGGACCGAGCCGCACGCCTGGACCTAGCGGACCCTACAAGGTGGGCTGGGCAGACGTTGTCAAGGGGGCGGGCTCGGGGTCTGAGGAGGCCGCGTCCCAAGGGAAATTTGATAAGTTAGAGGCCGAAATTGCGCAGTTAAAACAGATGTTAACTCAAAGTAATCAGAAAATGACAGCTTTAGGTGAGGAAAATAGGATCCTCAAAGAGGAGTTGCACCGTTATAAACGAACCGAACACGTTACACCAGTAGCGCCACCACCGTTAGCTGTTACACCCACAGACCATATGGAGGAAGGAGCTACACCCCCGCCGCTCAAACGTAGAGCTGAAACCCAGGCTAATGAAGACAAACCCACCCGCGCGACAACGGAGTCGAAAGCTCTGAAAGAAAGTCAGCAATCATTAAAAGAATTAAATGAGTGGATGAGCAACTCATCCCGACTGATCTCTGCGCTTACTGCCCGCGTAGAAAATATAGCCAAAGTTACCCAACAACAGAATGAACAACTTCAAGAGCGACTCCTCACAGTGGAGGCTAGGCTTACTTCCCCGCCAGATAACGGACTGGAACCTGTGGCGAGTGTGCAGCAACCTACCTCTTCGCCCTTCAGCGTGATACAGCCGGCGACGTTCCTACCCCCCACATCTCATCATAACTAGAAACCCTACCTACACGATTTGGCAATGGAATTGTAGAAGCTACGCAAACAAGAAAGCAAATTTGCACCAGTACCTTAAAGAGAAAGATAAACCCGATATCATTCTATTGCAAGAGACGCACGTTCTCGCTAAATTGGCAGGCTATCGCTCGATCGGAAATGCCGAAGGGGAGAGGACCGCCCTTACCACGTTAGTTAGGCGAAACCTTACATTCAAGCAACATGACACGAATATTACCAGTATAGACAATATATTGATTGAGCTTGTTCCGCAACGCAAGACACACGAAAGTCTTTTTATACTCAACATATACAGCAACCCCAAACACAAGAAGCACAGGTTTCTCACACTCTTCAAACGCGCCCTGAACGTCGCCGGCACAAGTCCCATCATTATAGGGGGGGACTTCAACGCGCCACACACTGCCTGGGGATATTCCTACGTGTTTCCCAAAGGTAGAGAACTGTGGTTTGACTCGCAGCAGGAGGGCTTAACTCTCATCACCAACCCTAGCACACCCACACGTGTGGGCACTAGCTCCACCAAAGACACAACGCCCGATCTAACATTCACTAAAAACGCATCCGCAGCAACCTGGCAGAATACCCTAGAGGACCTTGGCAGCGACCACTACATCATCGTCATACAATTTCAAGGCGGCCCACGTAAACCAGCGGGAAAACAGCTGAAGTTAGTAGATTGGACCAAGTTCCGCAAATCACGCGAGAACCTGGTGCAACCCATCGGAGACATAGAACACTGGATTCACACCCTCAAACAGGACGTTATTAATGCCCAGGGCTGGGCAGAGATACTCAGAAGAGTATTCCGGAATACAGATATCGAAATGCATGAACTGGAAGCCTAAAATACAGATACTGAGATACATTTGCCTTTAACGTAACGGGATATTTCGGAGATACTTTTGCAATACGACGAAAAAAGTATTCCGGAATACAGTTACAGCGATACAGATACTGGAATACTTTTTTTATTTCAAGGATGCTCATACTACGCAAATACACTTATTAGTGCAGCATAATGTTGTAATTAAAGTTACAGCGCATCGAAACGTTCAGTTCATTTATTCATTTATTACAGTACCGTCAGCGCCATTAAGACATTGCAGGGGAGGAGTGGACAAAGCACATAATTAGTAATAATGACATAATTACAAGTATCAGTTGCAATAAAAATACACTATTTCGCAGCAACAGTAACAAGGATTGGACACTGAAATCGACATACTTGGCGAACAAACTAAGCTATGCTAGAAATAGCACACTTTAAGCCAGGGGCGTAGCCAGAAATTTTTTTCGGGGGGGGGGGGGTTCAACCATACTTTGTGTATGTTCGTGCGTGCGTTTGTATGTGTGCGTGTATATATACGCAAGCAAAACTGAAAAATTTCGGGGGGCGGGTTTGAACACCCCCAACCCCCCCCTCCCCTTGGCTACGCCCCTGCTTTAAGCAAATCATTCGAATCACTAATGAACAACAGTGAATTGAAAAAAAGCACACATTTATTTTGAAGACCTGCTTTGCTGAGAAGGTTGCTGTGTAGGCTTCTCAAATAGGCTGTCTTCTAACAGCGTCGGTTCAGCCTCAGCACAAGACTCACGAAAGAAACAGTCTGTCTACCGCTGAAGGCGAGCACAAATTCGTGTTATAGTGAATAAATATCGCCTTCATAGCCGGATTGCCCTGCAGCGTGGCGACATCTCTTCTCGGGTCATCTAGATACCGAAACACTTCCGCCCTCACTGGGGTTGTTCTGACTGTTCAGAATCCGAAGCCTGTCCCCATTTTCGGAATCCTCAGCCGTGTGACCCTGTCGGCTTCAATGAAGCTGTCACCACCACCGACGCTACCAGCACCCATTTCAGAAAGCCTCAACAGGCGAAGTCGGCTCCAGCGGTGGGAGAGCCTGCTACCACAAAAGACCTTTTCACGCATGCAACCAATTAGGAACGCACCCTGAAATTGGAGAGGTGGCTGAAAGCGCGTCAAAGATAGACATCTTCTAGTCGCTTCCGCCGCGACTACGGGAACTGCTTTTGGAAGTGCCGCCGCTTTGAGAACTGAACGCACGCGAAGCATTGCAAAGCCTGTTCCAAGGCGCTATCCGCGCGGGGTGTCGCGAAGTAATAGCGTGCCACCCGAAAAAGATTAGGCGTGCTGCACTGACCTTGAGAGACAGCGACTTTTGTCGGCAGAGGCCGACAACACTGCCCCCGCGATTCTGCCGTATGCGGCGTCGCGCGCTTTACCACATGGACCATTCTGTGCTTGAGGGAAAACCATCGCCGCCCTATCTGTCGGCGACCGGTGGCGCGCCTTTGCTTGTCTTGGCACAAAAAAGAAAAAAAACGCCATTCCCCCATTGGAAACACGCCTCAACTCATTTCCGACAAAAAAAACAATGTAACGAAATGCCCGTGTGCTGTATAGTATCGCGATACAGGCGATACATCGTAAATGTATTTCACTACTGAGATACAAATACATTTTTCAAATGTATCTCGATACAGAAATACAGATACTCAAAAGTATCTCTGAAATACTATCGCGATATTCTTGTATCGCGATACTGCCCAGCCCTGTTAATAATGCCACACAAATTGTACCTCCCGAGGCACACCTCGAAGAGATCGATAGCCGGTTGCTCCACATGTGGGAGGCAAAGCAATCACTCCAGAAGAGGTGGAAGACACAAAAAACACAACAGAAACCTCAGAAAACGCATAGCGCTCCTCAACAGAGAGATAGAGGCGTATGCAAAACAGCTATGCCGACAACACTGGGACGAAACCTGCGATGCAATGGACAGGCAATTAAGTTTCGGTAAAACGTGGCATTTTCTCCGGTTCCTACTGGATCCAAATGACAATAAAGCCACCCACCGACAAACCATCAACAAACTTATCCATGCGTACAAGGGCACCGAAGAGGAGTTTCTTAGGGAGGTAGAGTTCAAATACATCTCTCAGGCTCCTCCTCAACAGCACCCAGACTATACGGGCCAGGCCAACACCACCCTAGACGAGGAATTTAGCGAAGCGGACATCCGCGCCGCCCTGCACAAACTTAACACCAAATCTGCCCCAGGTCCCGACACCATTACCAACAAGACACTACGTAATCTTGACGATGAGTCAATCACGCACCTGACAGATTACATTAATCAATGCTGGACCACCGGCAGTTTGCCCCCGCAGTGGAAAAAGGCCCAGGTGATTCTCATTCCTAAACCAGGCAAACCGCTGAATACTAACAATCTTAGGCCCATCTCCTTGACATCGTGCATGGGCAAATTGATGGAACACGCGTTCCTGGCTAGACTAACAAATTATCTCGAAGACAATGACATATTTCCACACACCATGATTGGCTTCCGCAGGCACCTCTCGACCCAGGATGCAATGCTACAGCTCAAACACCACATCATAGACAGTACAGGCCGCTCCACTAAGGCCATTCTTGGTCTAGATCTCAAGAAGGCCTTTGACAATGTCACACACAGCACCATCCTAAATCAGGTCAACACCTTAAACTTGGGGCTCCGCACGTACAATTATATCAGAGCCTTTCTTACAGACAGGACGGCCACCATCACCGTAGGAGCACTCAGATCATCCGAGATAACCATGGGAAGCGCGGGCACCCCGCAGGGTTCCGTTATCTCTCCTATGTTGTTTAACCTCGCCCTCCTAGGCCTTCCGTCACGACTACATACAATCCCAGGACTCCATCACACCGTTTATGCCGACGACATCACCCTCTGGGTATGCGACGGCAATGATGGATCCATAGAACAAAGATTACAGGAGGGGATTGACACAGTAGAACGGTATCTACAAGGAAGTGGACTATCCTGTTCGGCGGAGAAGTCCGAGCTACTGCTATATCGCCCTACACTCAGAGGCCGACCACCCAAGCAACATCTACAAGTACAGACACACGCCGATATAACACTCACTACAAGCGACGGCCGCATCATACCAACCGTGGACAAAATCAGAGTGCTAGGACTGATCATCGAGAGTAAGGGCACAAACGGCGAGACAGTTCGCAACATTGACGCAAAAGTGTCGAACACGATGCGCCTCATTAAACGCATCACCAATAAACACAAAGGCATGAAAGAGGCGAGCATCATCCGCCTAGTCCAATCATTCGTACTTAGTCACATCACCTATACTGCGGCCTACCACCGATGGTTCACTGCAGAAAAGTCTAAACTCAACAGCCTCATAAGGAAAATCTACAAACAAGCACTAGGTTTGCCTCAAAACGCCAGCACAGACCTCCTCCTTCAACTGGGCTTACACAATACGCTTGAGGAGCTTATCGAGGCACAACAAATCTCCCAATACGAGCGATTGGCCAAGACTAAGCCAGGGCGCCTGATTCTCGAGAATCTCGGAATAAATTATCACACCCAACACGGAGACAAACATGACATACCACGGACTATCCGCACTAAACTCACAGTTCCACCTATACCCAGAAACATGCACCCCGAACACAATGCGGGCAGACGCCTCAGTAGAGCCAGAGCCATGACCAAGATTTTTGGGCGCAGTCACGAGGCGGTCTTTGTCGATGCTGCACGCTATCGGGAACGTCACCGCTTCGTGGCTGCGGTTGTAGACCACACACAACAATGCAAAACAAGCGCATCAATTACCACAAGACACGTAGAAACGGCGGAGGAAGTCGCTATCGCGATGGCCATAGCCCACACGAACGCCTACTATATCATCAGCGACTCGCAAACGGCGGTGCGAAACTACGCAAGCGGCAGAATCTCCCCCGAGGCATTGCGGATCCTAAATACAGGCGAAATTCATGAGGCAGACAAATGCGTACAAATACTCTGGTTCCCTGCCCACACGCCCCTAGGTCACCAGGAGGTCAATCCAAATGAAGTGGCGCACAACGTGGCTCGAGGTCTCACGTTCCGGGCCGCGTTAGAAGAAACAGCCACCCGAATAGACTCTTCCGCGGCTGTATGGGAATGGGATGATCGGCTCACTAAATTCTGTGACATCACTCAGCATTACCGAATGCAAAGGAGGGAGTACCCTCCGCCACACCCCAAGCTAAATCGGGCCCAGTCCGTTCAATGGCGGCAGTTACAAACACGAACATACACGAACCCCGTCATCATGCACCACATATATCCTGAATTATACCCAACTAATCTATGCCAGTATTGTAACAGCAGAGCCACGCTTGATCACATCCTATGGGCATGTCCAGCATTAATCAGCAATACTAGGGTCGCGACCTCCAATGAAGGCCTTCGGGAGCGTTGGCGGACTACGCTGCTCAGTTCGGGCCTGGACAAGCAACTCTGGGCGATCCAGCAGGCCGAGGAAGCTGCCAGGAGACACGGTGTCTCCGTTAGCTCCTAGGTGGGAGCCCAGCCCAGCAATCTGCCGGAAATTAATAAAAGTTTTCTTCTTCTTCATCATATAAAGTGAAGCTAACATATATATCTCATTGGTGTTTACGTTTTCCAGTTTAAAACAGATTCAAGTAGAAGTGAAGACGTATTTTTCTCTGACATACAAATCAGACACGGAATTATTGGGCTACATTCATTAGCGATAGCATTCGGTTTCTTCGCAAGATGGAGGTCTGCATGTTTAATCCTAACGGCAAGGATGCATTGCTGTCAATGGAGCCAACTGTATATCGGCCCACCAAGATTATGTCATTCAGAAGACCCTCCCTGCTGTATCTGGCTGTTTGCCATAGTTCAGCAGCAGATACAAGTTGATTTGCTTGCAATTTAAACAAGTGGCAACACTTTGAAACTCAAACGACCTCTGAATATAAACCTTTAAGCAAACGACTGCATGTTAAAAAATGCTTCAAACATTCCCACTTCAATGTCTGCTACTAAGTCCGCAGCAAGCAAGGGGCAGCATGCGTCACAAGAAGCAGTCATAACAGTGCACAAATGAATACAAACCCGTGCGGTACAAAACCGTGCCGCCAGATTCATTCACTCATCTTACTCATACGATATGAGTATTTCATCTTTGAAAGCGAAATCTGGACTGCGACCCCTTCCTTTGCGCCGCCGCACTGCAACTATCCTGCTTTATCACAAATGATTTCATTCTTCGCTCAATCAGCCACCTCATATAACAGCCGCAGCACGCATATCTCATCGAACCAGTCATCCATCTCAGGTTGCCCGCCCATCATCGCGCACCACTACTTGTCTGCCTCGTTCTTTTTTCGAGCAGCCACAGACTGGAACATCCTCCCCCGGGACATCGTCAGCATCGCCTCATCAACTGCCTTTCAAGACCGTGCTGGGGAGTGTGTTCAATACTAAAACAACGTTCACTGCTTCTTGTTAGCCTAAACAAAACGCCGCCCTTTATGTAATGCCCATTCTAGAAAGGGTTGCCTTTAAGGCAGTGTTGTAGGCGTTACTGAAAAAAAAGTAACTAAATACGTTACCCGTTACACTATAAAAAAAGGAACGCGTTACCGCCCTACGTTACCTACAAAAAAAATGTAACGCGTTACCGTTACCGTTACCGAAAAAAAGTAACGGACGTTACTTCTGCCGTTACTCCGCAATCATAAATTATAATCGATGTGTCTTTGCTGCACGAACCCACAATAGCAATAATTTAAATCTGAAATTTGTTTCACATAAAACTTCTAACCCAAAGAACGAGTATTACTTGCACAAATGTACCGGACCTCAGCAATGGTATAGGGGCTTAAAGTTGCCTTTAGAGTTACGTGTGATGGCTTCTGACTCTGACACATGGTGAAGCCGTTTTTGTCAATGTGACATTATACAGAATATGAGAGTCAATCATCAACGCTATTCGCAAAGAAAGCATCAATGAAATCTCAAGAAATTTACAATAATTCTGATGGTGTGCTTCTGCTAGCAAAATAAATGCGCGAATTTTGTAGTAATAAAGAAATGCTTAAACGGGCTAGTTACGTAAAAAAAATATCTGTGCATAAACATTTTTTGTTCACTTTAACCTGTATATTTACCACAAAAATTGCGAGCGTTTATGTGAGGGTGTTCAAGATCAGCCTCACTCGCTCAGGAGTTCAATAACCAGAAACTTCGCTGCAGTTGCAGATAGAAAAAGCAAAATTTATTTTTAAAACAAAGTTGATAGGCCTTATCAACTTTGTAGCTACTATAAAACGTCGCATATTTAGACATTTTTCAAAAACAGTTTCCTTAGCTCTACAACTTTCAAACAATGTTACTTTACTCTTTGTTGCGCATACATTTCATACACAAAATATCTTCTTTGTAACGATAATATTTCTGTTTACAACGCCGTGAACTTTCGAGAACGACAGGTAATGAAATTGGTCCCTCCGGATTGAATGTGTTTGACATTTTTCCCTCGTAAGTTATGCAGTTAATAAGGAAATTAAGTTCCTTTTCGGGCTACTGGCATGGGACATGCATAAAATAGAAAATACTCAATTAAACATAAAATATTTGTTTTCGGATCCGCGTCGATCTCTCGTGGAATCACCCGTTTGCAATAACCACGGTTAGTACACTAACTGCGGTAATGTCTGCCGTGTAGCTACCTGTAACCGTGGTTAGCCGTAACCGTAGTTAGCTTAACCGCGGTTAAGGCTGTTCGTGTGATAGCGGTATTAAGGTAGTGAGTAAAAAAATATTTTTTTGCGTTACAAGAAAAAAGTTCTACGTTTCGCGTCCCACTCGCACTCTTTTTCAGGGTTTTCTTCCAGCCGGGGGTCACGCCAATTCTCCACAATAAGGCAGACCCTTGATCGGCAGCGCACCTGTAGACCGGTTGACGTTACCGGCTGTCGCCTGGATCGGCCAGAATTCCACAGAAAGCCACTTAAGTAGACGACGTGGGAGTTCGTTTACCATGCTATGCTCAGCGAGTGTACTCCTTTGTCACGCGAACTTGCGGGCATCGTTTTTATGTTGTCGCAGCCTTTCGGGGGAGTTCTTTGTTTCCCCCACGGTACAAAATTTCACGACCAGCACGTGGTATGGAGTAAACCAGCCCCTGCGCTTTCTCTTCGGCCGGCCTGTCATTTGGGCACGAATGGGGCGCAGGTGCCAGCAATCCACCTGCTACATCCACTTCCACGAGAAGCATGTCCGTACAGTTTCTCATGGCGAATTATGCGGCTTTCATCAAGCTTTGTGTGGCGATGGCCAAAACCTCCACACAGGGAGTCGACGCGTCTTAAGAAATTGGTCCCAACAATTTCCGCAAAAAACAAAAGCGATTCCGCCCGCGCTTTCTTGGTCAATGCCTGGCAGGCCGACAGCAGTCCGACGCTGCGACAAAAGAATTTGTCGGGGCGAGCTCTGAGAAGACTGCACCCCCAGGATGAAAAAGTGACGAGTAACGTGACACCACACGTTACCGAAAAATGTTAACGTAAGTACGTTACCCGTTACAGTTTCTAAATTGTAACGAGTACGTTACTAAGTTACCGAGAAAAGTAACGCGTTCCTGGTAACGCCGTTACTTGTAACGCGTTACCGCCAACACTGCTTTAAGGTAATAAACTGAACTGAACTGAATGAATGAATGAATTAATTTTTAACAGAATATCCTCGCAGAACCTCCTTTGAAGTTTGTCTAAATCTGGGTTCGGCAACATGTGGGCCACGCGGCAGTATTATGCGGCCCCTGGCCCGACGTCTGAACCCCCCTCCCCCGCCTCTCCTTGTCACTTCTGACCTGAAGGCCGATATGGCTGTTTTGACCTCAAATGGAGTTACTAAGAAACAAAGAAAGATCGCTTTCAGCTGGCATCGTCACCCATCTTCACAGTTAGCCAGCGTCTTCACTTTCTTTCTTTGCAGAGGTCGGAATAAGCAAGAAGAAAGATTCTTTGTGGAAATATTAGGTTGGGGAAAGACTTTCATTCACGCATCTCCAAGTGAATGTCCAACGTTACTCCTCCCCCCCCAGGCCACTTTTGTGTAACGCCATCGTTGTTGCATGGGGCCGCATGTTGAACGTGACGATGGTTTCTAGACATGTCAGACAGACAAACAGACAAGGAACCTTTATTTGGTCCTGAAAAGACGATGACTGCCCCCGTCAGATGGTACCGTCTGCGGGCCGCACCCAGGATGTTGAGCCGTCGTCTCTACTCGCGCTGTCAGGAACGCGTAGTTGCTTCTTTAACTGGACGCAAGCAAGTCTTTGTGGCGTTAAACATCCTACTCCGTAGTGATTGCGCTACAGTCATGTAATCGAACTGTCATAGTCAGGCTTTAGCCGTGCGCTGTTCACTTCTCTCGTATGCTGCACGCTCGATCCGCACCTCGAAATATGTATCTAAAAAATAAAGATGAAATGCGCGCTCATGCTTTGCGCACACTCGAAAAACTCAGACCATCCGTTAACTCTTTTGGATCTGATCTGGCGTAACTGAACAAAACGCTGGGTTAAGTAAATACGGAAGCGGTTTCTGCGCTGTCAGTCCTCTGAAGACGAAATAAGCGTTGAGACCAGAGCAAGTTTGCAAGCCCTATCCTGATGTCTGTAGAGATAGAGCGTGTGCCAGCGTTGGCTACGGTGCCCTTTTGAGCAAAGTTAGCAGCTGCTGATGGAGAGTTACAGCCTTCCAGCGCCCTCACCGACGCCATTTTGCCCGGCGGGGGACGGCCGGAACGTTGCCTCTGCGCTTGAGGAGCCATCTACTTCATGCCCCTCACGTGGGACTATTGCACCCTGCGTACGACTGAGATAGCCGGCTATTTTTACCTCTGCTTGAGCCGCGTTTGTCCCCAACGCTTCCGTGTTTTTACTATCGCGTGGGATATATGATGCGCGGGGCGATGTTATATATTTGAACATTACATAGAACATGATAGTGACGCGGACGACGCCTGTGACGGCTAGAGCAAAAATCTACCGTTTGTGGCCATTTAATTGCTATCACAATAAATACTGCGACCTTTATGTTCCACTTAAGTGTCTCGACGGCGCTCACTCGTTGCGTTTGGTGAACTTCCCCTGCTCATGACTGCATATCCAATGCGGGTAGGAGCCACATGTGTATTATGTAAAGGCGTTTATTGACGGCGGGATTGACGACGACGATGCACAACGACGACAGTCATGACGGAGTGCAGACTCGCAGACTCTCAAGAGCACAAGCACGAGGAGCGTGCTCTCCGAGAAGAGGCGAAGAGGACGACCCACTGGAAGGCGCTTGAGAGGACGACCCATTAGAGCGTTCCAATTCTTCTCTCTATTACCCCGGGTACGAAAAGGGAGCCCCTGGCGACCTAACAACTTGCCACAATGAGCGGGTCATGGTAGGCCTTGAGCCGCTCCACGTTGTTGATGTCGCGCCCACGACAGCGCATGTCCGAAGATGGATCGATGGGTTCGATCAGGTAGTTTACAGGGGATGTGCGTTCTACGACACGGTAGGGGCCTTCGTATTTGGGCAGTGGTTTTGAAGAGATGCCAGTTGCAGTGGTAGGGATCGTAGCGCTCCAGGGAGGAACGTGGGCGGAGAAGTGTTGTTGTCACCGCTAATGCTCTTCTGCCGCTGTTTGTCATGCGTGGTAAAGTCTTGGCAAGCTCGCGACACTCCTCATCAAATCTCGCTGTGGCAGAAATAGGCGCACACTCAGAACGATACGGCTTCTACGGAAGGGTTGTGTCGATTGTGTGCGACCGGTGCCTGCCGTACAATATGAAAAAGGGTGAGAAACCAGTGCTTCTTTGAGGGGCGGCATTGTAGGCGTAGGTAACGAAGGGCAGAATGACAGCCCAATTTGTGTGATCGGCGGCGAGGTACATCGAGAGCATGTCGCCGAGCGTGCGGTTAAAACGTTCGGTGAGCTCAGTCGTCTGCGGGTGGTAAGCAGTAGTTTTGCGGTGAAAGACTCCGACAAGAAGACACGATCGCTGAGCAGTTCCTGGGGTAGACCGTGGCGCAGCATGAACCGGTGCAGCTGAAAAGGCTACATCGCGTGCTGTAACCGCTGGGAGGGCGGCAGTTTCGGCGTATCGCGTAAGGCGGTCGACAGTGACGATGGGCTAGCGTTTACCAGCCGACCTTAGAGGAAGTGGCCCATCTAAATTGATGCCGAGGCGCCCATGTCCTCCTATCATACGTCCTCCTATAGGTCCTCCTATCAAAACGTCGACCAGCTTGTCTGAGGCACTGTCTCCTGTTTGTTAAACCTATTCCATTCCGGGTTTCCATCTGTCAGCTCCCATCTTGCTTTACCGAAGAGTTGAAATTTCTGAAATCACCATTCATAGAGGGTCATAACGCCGAAAAAGAAGGGATGCGCCGACAGGGAGTTCGGCACACAAGCGGTGGTGCGCTGTGGTTTACGTCATTTCCTTTTGTGTCTGATATGCCAGCACACACCGCTGAAACGCCCCGTAGTATGCCAGCTGTCAATCAGAGCCCAAATTATCCTTTTGCGACACGGCGTCCTCGTTTGGGTACGCTAACTTCGGAGGCGCGTCCCACGCCGCGTGTTTCTTCAAATGACGTGAAACTCAGTGTGCACATTCGTGCACGCTTCCAGATTAGAGAATTAGCGGTCATTTAACTTCATTGTCCTGCGTATTGCTGCAGAGGATCACATTGCTGGAGACACTACCATGTTAGACGATCGTTCGACGTGCGGCGTTCCAGGGCCAACGTCAAGAGTATTTTTTTTTCTCCGCTCAAAACGAATACAACCGAAAAAGCAAGTGTGCATGCTTTTCGGGCCTAACAGTTGACTGCTCATTCCGGACAATTCTGACAAATTTTGATGCAGTTGGCATTTAATTCATAATTTTCAAGGCGGATTCCGCAGATGCTTCATCCGACGCGCAAACTGACCGCCGGTGTCGGCCATCGTCTCGCGGCGTCCGCGTCAACACGAGTAATCTACAAAATCATCATCATGTGATGACGTTAACGTATACGTCAACATGATGTCAGAGATCGCCAAAATCTGTCACGTCTCTACCACGTCCCCTAACGACATTTGACGTCGCCATGGAACGTCGTCAAAACCTGGGTCGAGCACGGAGGCAATACAAAACCAGGTGACATTCAGGAATCTTGCAATCCCTCCGACCTGCTAGGCTGTGCAGAAGCGCGTTACGTGCAGAAACTTCATGACGGTTGCGGGGGAGAACCAATACATAGACTGAATTGAGCCGCTTTAGATGAATACATAAGGAAGCCTCGATGAGTAGCACTGACAATTGGGCGAGTTGGTACAGATGCATGGCTTCAGAACGGCGCAACAAGGAAGACGAAAATGTGTTCGTGTGATCCTTCGTATTTTCGTCTTCCTTGTTGCGCCGTTCTGAAGCCATGCATAAGGAAGCCTGTCAGTTTCTTTAATATGCGTGTCTGTAGAAGGTGCCTTTGAGAAACATTTTGGGAGCGCAGGAAACGGGCAAAACACTGCGAATGAATCAGTAAGTTAGAATGTGAAAAAATTTTCACCATCTCCCACTAAAGGGAACATGTGGGGATGCGAAGCAGCACATAGGTAGACTTAATGTTGCGTTCATCACGGGCACCTTGCCCGATGTTAACGCGTCCTTGCAAGTGGAGCACACCATAAATTTACTGTAGTTGTTGTTGCTGTTACTCGTCCCGAACTAACGCGGGTTCATCGGCACGCCACGCTGGAGCACGTGGGTCCATTGCGCGTCTGCAGAATATCGTTCGCCGACGCCATCACGTGATTGCTGAGACACTGTAAGGGAGAGAGGCCATGGCGTCTTACCCTGCCCCTTACACAGGCCCGAACGCGCTACCGCGTGCCAGCGCACATGTTCCCGAGCGGACGTTCGCCAATGGAAGGACGGATACAGCCCCGACCAAAAGCTACTTCGCATCTAATAAAAAACAGTCAGATACAACTTTAAAAGTCTGCGGCACTTCCTCCTCAAAGACGGATGCGCACAATACCTTCACCATTGGTCGCGCACTCTAGACTGACGTCATGAGCTGGACGGCCCGTGACCACGCCTTCGGAGAACTTTCGCGAGTGCTTGAGCGGGACTAACTTCTTCAGTCATGGAGGGGATCCTCGGTTGCACTTTGGTCATGTGGGCGGCGCCTCTCCGCATTTCTTAAGATGTATACGCCCATGGTTTATTTCACATTTTATTGCGCCGTTGGCGCTACGGTGGAAAAGGTGGCGTTGCGGACGACGGCAATCCAGACCGGCAATGGAGTCAAATACATAAGGGCACACCTAGGTTAGGTCATACTGAAAAGCCTCCCTCGTTGATATGGTTATATTTGAGACTTTAGTTACCTATACAAATAGCTTCACTTATAACCTACACAATATAAAGTATTGAAACAAGATAAATTATGTTTCCATTTTATCTTTTATGCAAAGAAATGCATTATAAAATATAATTCAAATGCGGTCGTTCAAATGTCTGTTACGGGTTCTTCAGCAAGGGAGGGGCAGCATCAACCCAAATAAACACAGGGAGAGCTAGTAATGAATGAATTGATTGAATATTAATTTATTTATCTAGAATGAAAAATTTGCGTAAAACCGCCTTTGGGATTTGTCTGTGTGACGCGTATGCGTAGGGTTCTGGGAACCACGCACACCGGCTATCTCGAGATAGATTAAGCAACAGTAGGATTGGGCGTGTTGGTACAACTTGATAAAGAGTGCACTCACAGATGTAGAGGGAGTACTGCAAATGTAGAGCGACGGTATTACTCTCGCCAGAGTTTTTAACGCCGTGGGGGAGTAGCGGAGGGTTAGCCGCGGAACTTACTCTTACCTTGAAGGCAGGGTAAAAGAGACCGCGAACTCTCTGCTACTCAGAGTTTCCAATCCACGGAACTCTGCTACTCAGAGTGTCCAATCCACGGCGTAGCGTGAACAGGGTCGGGAACTCCCTCCTAAGGAGACGGAGTACAATCTAGAGCGAGCTTCTGGCCGACGCCGCACAGCAATATATAACTGTCTCTTAACCCTAATCCTCCGAGCGTAATCACCACAGATGACCCTTCAATGTGCGAGGTAATAGGATAGCTTTCAGTAATAACAAAAGAAAGTGGTTGTGATCGTCAACCTTTGCTTTCTGAAACGCCAACAAAGGCAGCTTCGAAGCCTCGAACATCGGCAACTTCTAACTCATCACCAACTTAGTTTACGACACAAAATAATTGCCACTGGAATAAGGTAGACACTTAATGGGAGATGTGGCTTGAAGACGCTTTTTTTAATATTCATCCTAGAGCAATGAAACTTTGTAGAGAATTTATGCTGATTTCAAATATATAATTAGATTTCTTTTAAGTTGCATACTTTTTGTTCTGCACCATGACAAATGTGTAAAACATAGGCCTTCTAGCCCCCCTATTTCGATCCTTAAAGGGCCCCTCACCAGGTGACCTAACGAATTTTAGTTAGACATTGCAAGTTGTTGCGAGCCCAATAAAGAGCATTTTGCCACAAGAATTTTTCTAATCGGTCGGTTAGAAGCTGAGAAAAACAATAATTTGTAGCGGCGCGAAACCATGATGCGAGGAGGCGAGGTGCAAACCCTTGCCGCGCGACCCGTGTAGCCTTCGCAAGCCAAATCCCTTCCCTGCCCTCTTCGGCACGCGAGCAGGAGGATCACATAACGCATACGCATGAACACGTCATGCGCACACAATGTCACGAACGCATGACGTGCCCGAACCAGCCCGAGCCCCCGAGACGCGAGCGGTGTTGTGGCGGCGTTCTTTGCGCTTCATCTCTGCAAGTTGTGCCGAATGCGCCCTCGCCGATCACTTGGTTTTTAACCTATTACCAATGATATTACTGAGCACGAAAGCTGCAACATTTGTACGGACGCGAGACTAGCGGTGTGCCGCATGAACATCTAGTTAGACGCGGGAGGATAAATGAGCCTAATGAGCGCTGGAACGCGGTAGAAAATTAGTTTCTTTGCAACGGGTGGCGTCTGCACGATGCGCAAAGCGCGAGAACACGAACGCGTGCGAAACGGTGGTAGTCTCGAATCTCCCTTCGATTCGCAGTAAAAATTTAAAAAAAAAAGAAAACGCACACATTTCGTTTGTGTGTTTTATTATTGCTCTCAAGTTTTATTCATCCATTCAAGCAACAAATTACACAAACTACACGTCGTGTCAAATAATTGTCGCAGTGTCACGTGCTACTGTTGGCGACGTCAGAGCACAGTCGTCTACATAGAGCAGCGACGTCACAGCACTACCACCTACGTAGGGTCATTCTCTCATGTACGTCATCCCCTCATTCTCTGGGCGCGCGAACGCGAGAAGAAGGGAAATCAGCGTTTAGCTTTAAATTTGACCCATTTACGCGGCGCGTAGCGTTGCAAATTTTGGCAGACGTAATCGTGAACGCCCAGTGCATGCATTGCGCTCGTCAGCTCAAAATTGTCAAACCTGGTGAGGGGCCCTTTAAACTTCTATATATTTTGACAATTGATGGCTCATACTGCTCCAATTGAACTGTAGAGTGCCGAAAGCTATCCAGAAAGTGCATATAAAATATTTACTAGACGTGAAAAATTGAAACATGGGAAGTCCATATTTACCCAAATCCCAGTAAATGTTTACTTGCAAATTTTCTAACATTCATAACAAAATATTGAGATTCCTAGGAGCTAAATACACTCCCCACAAATTAGAGATAATTTGAGCAAAATTTCATGCAGATCTGAACACCAGAATTACCAAAACCAAGAGGGGCACCTTGGAAAAGTTGCCAAAAAGTGTGTTTTGAGAAAAACGAAGTTTAAAGTTAAATTGTATGTTTATTTATGAAAGAGGTGACGGCATTCGATCAAAAGTGCACACAAAGAAGGTAAATTGGTCTTCTAGTAGCCACTGCCACTAAAATGAGCTAGCGCCATAAGTTTCTCCTGCACACCTCTTTCGAGCAGAGTAGCTATTGCGCCAGCTCCCGCTGCGGTAGGTTCTGCTTTCGATCGGTCCGTCACTCGCCACCCTGCTGGCCTCCTCGCTCGAAGCAACTCGTCGCAACGTATCCGTAATCGAAAGAATACTTTCGGGGCACTCGCTGTTCTCGCATTGTAGTTCCATAAACGGTGCCTTTGCGTTTTTAAGCTGGTTCCTGGACGCGTACTCCCGAACGCTGACACGTTGGCCACACTGCACCGGCCACGAGGATGTTCAATGCTGTTATGTCAGCGTTCAAGGAAGACTCCTTCTACCGTGATCTTTCTTCGTCGTCTAATAGTCCGATCTTCTCTTTGAGAGGCACAGACATACTCGAACGCCGCGGGAAACTCGTCGGAAGCATCGCCGTCGACGTCGCTAGGCCTCGCGGCAGCAGACGCACTTGCCGTTCGGCCAGTGTTCGGCTTCGATTTGCGCCGGCGTCCTCGAAATTTGTTCACCGAGCGATACTTCACTGGCCGGTGACTGCGCTTGCTACGGTTCTCTTCGTTCATGATGAAAATAAATACGCAAGAGAAACGTTGTTCAGCTGCGTAGCTCGGTGAAACACCGACCCTGCAAGCAGGCTTCGCAACACGCAAGGCGCGAAGCGGCCAATGGCGGTCCCCGATCCGTACCACGTGATTCAAAAGCCAGTCGAAGCGCTATTTCTTGCGCTTCTGTAGCGCGGGAAACCGTGGTTATTTGGAGATCTCCTCATGCGATCCCCAATGGCGAGCGGCCGCGCGTTATCGGCCGCGAGGCGCTCGAAGACGCCACACTTTCGGTCAAGATTAACAGCCACCTTGTGCTCTTTAGACGCAATTTTAGCGTATTTCCAGTTGTGTCTCGACTTCGTTTTTTTTTAATTTTCAGAACAGTAGAGATGCCAACCTTAACAAAACAGGTGAAAACAAAAAATCGATAATTTTTGAAATATCTCGCGCTTTTCGACCCGCATCTTCCCATAAGCATTATTGGAGTAAAAAAGAACAGCCGTAAATAAACCATTGGCAGGAGGAATCGAGCCCGCCACCCTCAGATCCTCAGCCGAGGTCTCTACCACTACGCCACGCTCCAACACAACACTCTCACTGTAAAAAGACTTGTCAAGTCAGAGCTCACCCCTCGGCTTGATCTTTACGGGTCGCATTCTGAAGATAGACGCGATGTTCCTTTCCAAATAAAATTCGCGTCTTCATTCCACACAAACAGCTGCCGACCACGGATAACATTGAATAACGTGTATTTTCTCGCGCAATCGACGATACACCAGTGCAGCGGCCGTGTCAGTGTACTGATTTCAATCTCAATCGATAGGTGCAAGTATATAAATAACCGATCGTCAAACACCAAACTGAACGTGCAAGAAAGTATGCCATCATGTTAGTTCAACAAGGCGTACAAATTGACAAGCCTGTGTCAGTGAAGTGCCGGCGAGTGCGCCCGGCGGCTTTCGGTGGCTTCCGGGGTGCGTTTGCTGAAAGCGCGTCGTAACGATGCCCAGCGCTTCTTCTACGGACACCGTACGCAAGAACAAAAATGTTCAGTCAGGTTAACCGATACTAAAACTCTACTGTACACTCATTCTTACACGTCGGAATTGCGTATCCTTAAACCCAGAAGAGCCAACAGCATGTACACACGGACTCGGCAGGTGCGCTAGGCCTACCTTCGCTGAGAGCCGTACGGGTCATATTGAGTGCGACCGACCTCGGCGCAAGTGGCTGTCCAAGGTTGAAGAATGCGCATTTTAGCGTCGAGAGCTTTTCACGGTTACATTATAGTGCAGCCGAGGTAAGCGAAAGTGCGAGAATCGCCGGAGATGCGTTTGCATTGTGGTTTGTAGACCGGCGTTGCTTTTCTGGCGTACATGCCGCGTCTGCCGCTGCACTGCATGTCCGATCAGACGCCAGATCATAAAGTCGTAAGGTGCAGCCCTGGTAAAAGACCGTAGTAAGTGTATTTGTAAGCGCGTGGCTATACAATTCTCAGACTTGGGCATGAGCGGCTGTACTGCATTGAGCCAATATGATAGTCCCCGCTGATATTTGGAATTTACAAATGGAAACAGTGTTGAATATTATGCTGTTTCATAGTAAAAGGTGGATGTGCCAAGAGTATCCCAATAGATCATTAGATACTTACGCGTGTTCCGTCTATATTTGCTGTTAAAAAACGCACAACAGAGCTGCTTCCAGCAGCTCTGGAAGGAAGGGGGGGGGGCGAAACATCATGGATATATATACCGGTGACCGGGTGTATGGCTGTGTGCAGTGCCAGTAGTGCATATGTTCAGTGTTTCTATGTAGTGTATGAACCAGAGTGCGGATGTGAGTTCTGTATATATATATGTGAGGTTCAGCTTGAGGCATTCCGGTAAGGTTCACTGTTACATTGTAGAAAACGCACGGCGGTTTCCTTTTTTAGGCGTCAGTCCTAGCAGCAAGAGTGATTCTACTCTTGGAGGGAGTTCATGCACTCTAGCCCAACCAGCATTGTAAAACTCTGCGAGGGAGTAGGGCAATTCCAGCCGAGAGTGTATGTACTCCATTTCAAAAGCGTGACTCTACTCTGGCAAGGGAGCATGTTCACTCTCGTTCAGCCATAGTACCAGAACTCTGTCGAGAGAGTGTGCCTACTCTGTGCAGCAGAGAGTTCCCAGAACTCCTGAAAAGGGAGTGAAATATGGGACAAGCGTTTACTCTGGCAAAGAGAGTTGCTAGCACTCTCTTGCCGCTGTGAGTGTGCTTAACAGTGCAAACGACTGGAGGGGATAGACTGGTGGAAGTGGTGACTGTATAAAAGCGAAGACTTTAGCAAGAAATAACGCCGAATACAGGTCACCTGGATCTGCAGCGCAAGCAAGAAGTGCTCCCCTCATAAAGCATGGGTCTTAATTACGCGGAGTTTCTCTATCTCTCTTTTTTTTTGAGATGCTAACGCAAGAAAACTGTGTAAACATTAACCATGAACGAAACACGAATACATGTTCATGAAGGTTCTTGTGCACGTTAAGGCATTTCTCGAAATGGCGGCTGTCCGCTTCGCACATATCGTCCGTCCTGCTGTCTAGGAAAATTCGCGGGTTCACAATAAATGATGATGCTGGCTCACGCTTCGAATATTCTCGCTTCGTTGATAGACTACGGGTAGTTAAACAGCGTTGTTTTCGATACCGATGCTCGGTTTGGCGCACTCCGATGTTTAACGAAGGCGTCCTATACATTTCTGAAAACACTTGTCTGACTGCACCCAGAAGTTTTACATTAAAGCTATAGTAGCGCAATTTGTGTTTTTTATACATTTATGTGCTTGTATTACATAGAACACTAACAACTTCATGTGTACAGAGTACGACAACATTTTTTGTTGAAGTTCACTGTTTTCACTTCTCGTAAGTAGATGGCGAGACGGTCAGTTTTTCGAGTTCTGATTGCTCGCGCGCAGGTGGCGCAGTGAGCTTTAGCGCCTTATCAAGCATCGTTCTTTTACAGGTTTTAAATCTTTTTCGAATAGCGTTACGCTATAATTTAGCGCGTGCAAAAAGCTAACCCATGAGTTTTACCTTAAACTAAAACTGTCTAATACGAATACTGTCGCCAGCGCTTCTGCGAACTCTGGTTAGTGCTTCAAGCTGTTAGGATTTCAATGGCGGTATATCGAAGGGACTGCGCCTGGATTCAACATTCATTTCATTTTCTGCAGCATTTGGGCGAAGAGACAACGGTTCTACACATAGCCGTAGTCTTAGAAGTGCGCCTCGCAAAGTACCGCAGTATTTGATAGCTAACATTTCCTTCGTCTCAGTGCAATAACCACCAGCTTTCGGAGCTTTAGATCTTTCAGAAAAGTGTCAAGGCTGGTCCCAGACGGGATAGATGTGTTCAAGCAGCCTACGGTCGCGCACGTTGTTCGCATCGTCTTACAGAAGAGTTGAAACTCTTCTGAATTTGCCACTCGTAGAGGCTGATTACGCCGAAAATGAAGGGAAGCGGCTACAGGGAGTTCGCCTCACGAGCCTTGGTGGGCTGTGAATTGCGTCATTTCCGTTTTTCTCTGATATGCCAGCGCACAACACTGGTGCGGCCCGTAGTCTGCTAGCTGACACTAAGCGCACCGATTATTAGTTGAGTACGCGACAGCTAAAGTTTGTACTGTGATTATCCCTGCTTGAGCGACATATATAACTACGCATTCCGAGGCAATTCTCTCAAATTTCGATTCAAGTGGCATTTATTTCAAAATTTTCAAGGTGAATTCTATATATGCTTCATCCAACGCGCAAACTGACCGTCGGTGTCGACCATCGTCCCGCGGCATCGGCGTCAACACGAGAGATCCACAAAATCATCATCACGTGATGACGTCACCTTATGTTTCACGATGGTGTCAGACATCGCCAAAATCTATTATATCTCTACGACGTCCGGTAACGATATTTGACGTCGCTATGGGACGTCCTGAGACCTGGGCCGACCTCGGAGGCAATGCAAAACCAGGTGCCATTCTGAAAGCTTGCGATGCCTCCGATCCGGGAGGCAGTGCAAAAGCGCGTTAGGTGCAGAAAGCTGCCTGAGGGGGGCGGGGAGAACCAACACATCGACTGAATAGAGCCGTGTTAGTTGAATGCATAAGAGAGCCTGTCAGTTTCTTTAATATACGCGCCTGGTGAAGGTGCCTTTTAAAAAAAAAATTTAGAGGCCGCAGAAAACGCGCCTGATCGTTTGAATGAATCAGTAAGTTAGAATGTGAAATAAACTACAGTCAGAAACAACTTTAAAAGTCTGCGGCATTCCCCCCTCAAGGACGGATGCACAAAATACCTTCACCACTCGGCGGGAACTCCAGACTGACATCATGAGCCGGATGGCCAATGACCCCGCCTTCAGTGAACTTTTCCGAGTGCTTCAGTGGGACTATTTCTTCAATCGTGGAGGCGATCGTCCGTTGCGCTTTGGTCATGTGGGCAGCATCTCTCTGTACGCTTAAGCTGTTTACGCCTATGCTTTATTTTACATTGTATTGCGCTCTTGGCGCTACGGTGGAAAGTGCGCTACCAGGAAGCAGGGAAGAGTGTCGTCAATGGAGCCAAATGTATGAGTGCACACCTAGGTTAAATCATATTGAAAAGCCTCCCTCCTATATCTGGTTATGCCTGAGACCTTCCGTTCCTATACAAATAGCTTTACTTGTAACCTGCACAATATAAAGAACTGCAAAAAGGCAATTAGTTTTCCATTTTATCTTTTATGCAAAGGAATACATGATAAAAAAAAACGCTTCAGGTGCGGCCGTTCAAATGTCTGTTAAAAATTCCTCAGGAAGGGAGGTGCAAGATAAACCGAAACACTGATAGTAATTAATGCATTGAATATTTATTATTTATTTACCTAACGAATGAAAAATTCACGCAAGACCTCCTTTGGGATGTGTCTGTGTGATGCGTGTGCGTAGAGTGTGTGGGAACCACGCACACCGGCTGTCTCGACGTAGCGCCACGTGCTGCACAGTTATGGTGCACGCCTGAGACCTGCGTGGTTTAAAAGGGGCAGCCTACACGCTTCCCAGGGGAGAGGTGCCTTGGCTGCCAAAAAGATACGAGCTGCCGCCCGCAGTGGCCGATTGCTGCTGCCCGGAGTCACGGTATTCGCCTCGTTGCCCATGTCCCTGGGCCGACCATGCCTTATGTGTCATTGTTAAGTAGATTGTTGTTGTGTGCCGTGATTTGTAGACTCCGTCGTCGTTGCTTTAACTATGGACGGGACGCAGCAAGCCCACTACGCACAAGTCATTGTAGGTTTCAGGCGAAGTGAAAAATTAGGTTCCGAGATCCGTCTACACAACCTTCATTTCAGGCAGAAACTAGCGGAAAATAATGAATTCGATGCATTTTTTTTTCAATACATCGCGTGTAGCCTCGCCAGTTGCTGCCAAAGCCTTTCTACCGGCTCCGCTGCAACTACGGTTCCTATAATAACTACCACTACGATCGCCACCGGCAGAGAACAGGCCTCCCGGGGGGTGGGCGTTAAAGCCACTGAATGGTGGATAACGTCTGAGCGCCTTTGTGGAAGGGGGAGAGTGGAATGTCAAGGGGAAGAGGAGGAAGGCAAGCAGCAGGAAAAGAAAACTTGCACTCTGTATCCACCACTGAGACATTTGACGTCACGGCTGTCGATGCGCAGAAGCTCTCGCGTGACCCCCGTGCACTGGCACTCCTCCAAAACTACCGGAAACTGTTCTAAATATGCAAATTAAACTCTGTTTATCGGAATAGTAGCGTCATACGAGTGGTGTTTGAATGTTTTCGAAATTTCTTCACTGTTTCTGTTCAATATCCCTTTAAGGCATTTCCAAGTGCGCAGGAGATTTTCGCTTTCAAGTGTTACAGAGTGCAACATGCTGCCTAACATTTCTGTTAAATGAGGATCATTGCTTAGCAAACCAAAGGCACTCTGACTGTTTCTATATCTCCATTGTATCCTTCGCGTAGTTGTTCTTTGCGTCGGCGACAACGCAAGGAGGGATGCAGAAAATCGTCACGTGATCACGTCACCATATGACGTCACATAATGCAACGTCACATGGTGACGTTATCACATGCCATCGTTCTCTGGTCAAAGGTGGGCCGATCACGGCGGTAGCGAAAAACTAAGTGAGGTGCAAAAAGCTTGCGGAGGGTGGCATGGGAGGATCAATGTATTGACTAAGCAGAAGGAGGAGAAGAATAAGAAGGGTTTCACCTTAAAATCGTCTTAGGCAAATGCACTAGGAACCCTTGCTAGTTCTGTGGGTCCCACGACTCTCCGACGAGAGTATACTGACCTCCAAAGGGAGTTTACATGCTCCTTAAATAGAGTGTTATAAGCTTCTGGTCAGCACCCGTAAAAAAAAGTCGAATGACTCTCTCATTTTCTTAGTGCGTATACGCACACTATGCTAATCCTCTGCCAGCATTATCCGCCTTTCTGTTCTCATGACAACCATTCTCCTAATCTGGCATGCCCCTGTTCATGTGCTTTGCGCATACGCTTCGTTCAGCTTCGCTTCATTCATTTTTTCACCATTAGTTGGGGCGTCTGTTATTTGTGCTTAGTATTCCATACTTCCCTCCTTCCGGCTTTCAAAGTTACGCGTATTAGTTTCTCCCCTACCCGCCACGCTGGTCTAGTGGTTATGCTGCTCGAATGGTGACTCGAAGGTCGCGGGAACGAATATATCATATATATTCGTTCCCGAATCATCGGCCTCTCTTTCCTCAGCCGCTGCATTAGACAACTCAGTCATGCCCCATACGTGCTCCAGCGAAATAACGGCGAGCTATTTATATACACCATTTACCGCTGGTGGTAAGCAAACCTCGGAGGAGCTTGAGCGTGTTTTTTATCACGCAACGCTCCTAATTTTCATTTCATTTGAAAGCTGCCCTGGAGATGCACACGACAAAGTGGCCCTTTTCTGTACCGACTCGTGATGTGGAAAAAATAATTACAGCATATCCAAGGGTGAATGATGAAGAGCTTGGGCGAAGCTCCTGAAGCAATCATGGTTACAGCGTGAAATGTTCCGTGGTTTCGCCCAGCAGTAATCAAAGCGATACGCCGCTTTGATCACTGCACGCCATCTAGCGTGCAGGGTGCCGCTGCTTTTGTTTCTCTCTTTTTCTTTTTTCTTTTTTTCATTTCCCCCCTTTTTTCTTTTCTTTTTTTTTGCACACTAATTTCACACATCACTGTGGGATAGCGCCATCTACTATTCGTCACCCAACTGCAGTTTGCATGCATCTATATGGGACAGCGCCATCTATTAAATGATACGGGAGACGCGACGGCAGGGACACGCCGCATGGAGCGACGACAGACCAGCTGATGCTAATAGGAGCTTCGCCACTAAAAACAAAGAACACCGGGTACACCTTACATCAGACGCCTCCGTGTGATGGGAGACGCCGGGTGTCGCTCCACGCGCCGCAGTTCAAAAGAAAAAGAAATATCTAAGAGCGTCTGATTCTCTTTTTTTTTATTGGCGCCAGTATGCCCTACGGCATAAGTTAAATAAAAAGAAAGAGTTCAGTTTCGCCGATAAAGGCCAGGAGCGGTCGATGCAAAGGCCCGTGCGTCCAGCGCGTTAAGTCGGGTGGTCGACCGGGACGGTAGTCAAGGCCTCGTAGGTGGCGGGTGCGAGCCTTGTGAAGGCCCGGACAGGTCCCAAGTAGGTGATCGATCGTTGCCTCTGTGGCTGGAGCAACGCAGAAGGGGCATGTCGTTGGGGGAGGCTGTGCACCGGATGTCCATGCAGCCCGGATGGCAGGAGTCAACGCGGCGCCCACACGAATCCTCCTGAGTGCAACCTCCTCTCGGCGAGTTAAGCCGCCGGGAAGGTCCGATCCACGCGGAGGAATGAGTGCATGCGTGGAGCGCCGGAGGGTTTCTTTGTGCAGGAGCAAGCTGTCCTTTGGGGACAAACGAAGTAGAGGCAGCGGGTGTTGAACTTCCGCTGGATGACAAGCGGCATCTGCGGCCATTTGAGCCAGTGTAGACCAACGGGTCCACAATACGCGGACAGGGCAGGCGCACGAGTGAATTAGTCGGTGCACATCGGAAGCTATATCTAGGGAGCTGATCACTTTTCGCAACTCTCGAACTGCCTGCGTGGAGTCCGTATAGACAAGCAGCCTATTGAGTGACAAGCAATCCACCTTGGGTATCATGAATGTTAAGCCGTCCCGTATAGCTGCGAGCTCCGCCAACACTGATGGGAATGGTGCCTCTGTAACATAGGAGCATGTATGTTGCGCTTTAGGCAGCGTGGGGCATACGAGGCTGGTGTGCAAAACGCAGCTATCGATAGCTGCATCTACGTATACCGCTAGTGAGTCGTCGATGGTAGAGACGACGGCTTCCTGTTCCACTTGTCGGTTGGATTGTCGCAGGCGAGTCAGTGGTCGGTTGTCGCTGGCCTGTGCCTTGAGCCATGGTGGAATTTCTGGCAAGGGTGCAGCAGGCTGTGGCAGCGTTGAATTATAGTAGTGAGCTAGAGCCGCCGCCGCAGGAACAGCTTGACTTTTTAGGTGGCGAGCCATTCGACTCTGGTGTACGATTTCGTCGATGGTATTGAGCTGCGCTTCCGCCTGGAGGGTCGCCATAGGTGTTATCCGAGGAAGGCATGTGATCGCCCTCATGGCATCTCGGTTGGCGGTTTCCAGCAAGTCCCAATCTCTCAATGTGAGGAGTTGAAACTGAGCTTGATAAACAAGCCGAGGTTGCAGGATCGACCGCACTAAAACACGGGCCAATCGAGAGCAAGCACCTCCGGTTTTTTGAGAAATACGTCGAATGAGATGGAGGGTATTAGCACGCTTTCGACGAGCAGAGCGAACCCATGCACTCGCGGAGCCAGATGCGTCCAGTTCGACTCCGAGCACACGGATGGTGGATACAGTGCTCAGGGCTTGGCCATTTAGACTCAAACAAATAGGCGTCTGCAGAAGGTGACGGCGACCTCGTCTGTTGGTAATAGACATGAATGCCGTCTTCGTGGCCGATAGTGTGAGTCCTATGCGCGCACACCAGTCTGAGGCCTTGACCAGTGCACTTGGAGTGCATGCTGCTGGCGTTGCAGGTCTGGATGTAGTGTCCACACAGTCAAATCGTCCGCATACAGGAGGAAGAAGGCATCTGGAATGCTTGCTAGTTGCCACGCGAGGGGCAATAGGGCAATATTAAAGAGTATCGGAGCCAGCACCGAGCCCTGCGGCACACCCCTTTTCGTGACAAAGTGGCCGGTTCTTTCCTTGCCGACTCGGATGCAGAAGGTACGGTGTGCCAGAAAAGACACCACGAAGTCGCACACATGAGGCGGAAGTTGAAGCCATTGCATTACGCGAATGATGGCAGAGTGGCTGACGTTGTCGTAGGCCTTATGAACGTCCATTGCGAGAAGGGTTCGAATGCTGCTTGTTCTCCCTCCCACGAGCACCATTGACGTCATATGATCCAGGCCATCTTCCGTGCCCAAATGCGGTCGAAAACCAATCTGGGCCGGATGGTACCAGGCGTGCTTTTCCAGCCACCAGGAGATACGCGACGCCAACATGCGTTCAAGAAGCTTGCACAACGTACACGTAAGAGCGATCGGCCGAAGATTAGAGAGGTTGCCCGGGTGCTTTCCTGACTTTGGTATCGGCACCACTTCGGCATGCTTCCATGATTCAGGCAGCTCCTCACTCGTCAAAATTACGTTAAGCGTGTCGAGCAGCCACTGTAGGGCAGCGCCGTCGGTGTTTTTGAACACTTCATAAGAGATCCCATCTGGTCCAGGCGCCTTGCGTACTTTTGCTTGGTCAATTGCTGCCTACAGCTCCGCCATCGTGTACGGCGCTTGCATGCCTTCGATGTCTGACTGGCTTGGAGTCACACCAACCTCCGGAGGCAGGTTATACGGACAGTCGAATCGTGGTGGGGCCTGGTCGTACGCTGGGAAGAAAGCCTTAGCTACTTCTGGAGCGAACTGTCTTGGCGTGCATCTAGAAGATAGACACGCACTGGCCGCTGGGTCCGGCATGCGAGCGCCTAATTCCATGCTCCGGAACGTTCGCCAGATCGATGCGGATGAAGACGATGGGCTGAGGGACGCACACCAGTCCATCCACAGTTCCCGGGAGAGTCGCTTTTCGCAGCGGCGCGCTGCTGCGGTGAGTCTGTTGAGGTTATCACGAAGCTCAGCGGCGGCCGGATCTTGGTTTAAGGCTAGTTCTGCCCGACGGCGTGCTGTCCACGGACGCAACAGATGTAAATTCGGAGGTGTTCTGTTCTCCTCCACCCAACTGGACTGCGTGGCGGCTTGTACAGCTGTGCTTAACACCTGCAACGGGTCAGACGATGGAGCTGCAATCAAGGCATCGAGTTCCTTGCGGAATAAGTCCCGGTCGGTTATGTAGCATCGGCGGCGGAGGCGGCGCTGGCTGTTCGCTGCCAAACCAATTATCAGCGGGTGGTGATCACTCCCCCAACAGTCTGGTTCTCGGTCCCAGGAAACGGCACACATGCCCAACCACCACGAGAGATCGGGCGCATATGGTGGAGCACTCGAATGATCCCACCGACGTGTAGAAGTGGCCGGGCATTCAAAAGGACAAAGTGCGCGTCTGTAAATGTGTCTAGCACGATGCTGCCTCTCGCACTGGAAGTAGGGTAGCCTACATCAGTCATGGGGTAGCCCCATGACTGATGAGCTGCATTGAAGTCTCCCCCGACTAGCACTGGGCACCCAGGATGAGTTCGACGCAGATGAGCGAGCCACCCGATACGCAACCGAGGAGCGCTGCCACTATACGGACGCACGTAAACTGAAACCACAATCACGTCAGTGCGCGGGAGTCTAACGAGCACTGCCACCACTTCTTGCCACTCGTTCCACCACGACAGCAGGGGAACTTGCGTCTGAGGATATGAAGTCGCGACATACACTGCAGCCTTGCCTGGAGGTCCCAACGCATAGGTGCAGCGTCGATCAGGGATGGTTGGAGAAGCATACCCAGTGAATCCGGGAACGCGCGGAAGCGAGTTCGTTTCTTGTAGGAGCAGACACCAAGCGGGGAGCTTCCCCAGTGCAAGGCGATGGCGAATCTCTCCCACTTTATTGGCAAGTCCTCGGCAGTTCCACTGCAGAACACAGTGCTGTCGCTTTCCTTTCGAAGGAGCAGTCATTGTAGCGGTGGGAGGTTGGCCAGCAACACACTTGACAGCTCTTGTAGTTGCCGGGCCACAAAGTGGAGGAGCTCCGCCGGGGTCAGCTTGGCATGTGGTGACGCGCTTGTGCAGGGTGATTCAGGTACAGACGCAGCACACGGCGCGTCTTTTTCACGTGTCGTAGTTGGGCCAGCGGGTCGAGCGAGAATGACGCGGCGTTGGGTGAGGCGCTTGAGTTCCATTTGGAGCTGCGCTATCTGCTGGTCAAGCTTCACCAGATCGTCCGCCGTCGTATCAGTCAATTCCGGCGTGCTCGTAGCCTGCTGAGCACGTTTTTTGCCTCGCTTGAGGACAGTGCTATACGCGGGGCCACCGAAGTAAGTATTGTCAGGTTGTTCCAATGCTAGTGTGTCCTCTTCGGAAGGGGACGACAGTTCAAACCGATTGCTCGTCGGAATGTCAGCATCCCTTTCTTCCCGTGTCGCTGAACGCTCGCGGCGCCTGCGTTGGCGGCGAGCTTTGATAGCCTTCTGTTTAACTGGACAGTCTTTGGACGTTATATCATGATCATCCGTTTGACAGAGCCCGCATTTGTACGTGGGCGTCTCGGCTGACTCCATGGAGGCGTCTGTGGATTGTGGACAAGAAGCTCGCATGTGACCGGTACGAAAACACCGGTAGCGGTGCACCACACCGGGCTTGTACACATGAAACTGCAGGATGCATCCATAGTACGTAATGCGGCTCGGCGGCATCCGGGAACCTTGGAGAGTGACCAGGCACGTGCGTCCGCGGCCCATATAACGAGCTGTGACAACCTTGTGTGTGGAGCAGGTCAAAGCATCGGCAAGGCTCTCCCGTGACTCTCCTGGGTCAACACCAGAGACCACATACCGACGCAAGTCCGAGCCGGAACTCAAGTACGCTTGCACTTGTACGGTAGAATCAGCTGTGGCTGGCAGAGTTCGCAGTTCTGTGAGGCGGTCGACATCCGCTAGCGAACGCGCCCATACAGATATGCTGTTGGTTGGATGGTGAATGTAGAAACCTTGAAACGCAGTGGTTTTTAGGCAGGCGTCGAAAGCTGACTGAAGGAGGCGATTTGATAATTTTGATACGTCGAAGCACTCACGTGGTTTTACCACGACTTGGACTCGGAGCCGGGCAATGCAGAAGCTGCCGGAGAGGGACATTCCCGCTTGCTGGCCGGCGTTTCCGAAGCAGACAAACCATCTGCATCCATTTGTGAGTCAGCCATGCGTTTCGCACTGCGTTTCGGAGCGGAGGCTGGTTGTGATGGCTGCATCATAGGCTCCGCTGCAGGCGTCGATACTGATTCACATGAAGAACGCGGGCGCGTTGCTGCCGCCCGATGCAACCGGCGAGACGCCGGGACTGTCTTGGCGAGCGTCCCGCGCACAACGTTGAAGCGAACGGCGCCAAGGGTGGTTAGTCCAGGTCGTCGATGGTGTCCGGGAGAAGAGAGCCAGGGGGCGACCCCACGGCCTCGTCCAGGGCGTCCGGCAGGTCTGTCCTTAACCGGTGGGGCCAGACAGCTAGTCGTTGCAACGTTGAGCCAGGGCGCAGACAATGCGGGAACGCCGGTGTGGCGGTGGTCGCGCGAGCCTGTGCGATTAGCCGATATTCACGGAGCTGTCGAAACGCGTCCGTTCTCGTCGGCAGCGCAGCTGCGTCCTCGTCTGATTCTCTATTGCCAACATTTGCAGGCGCAACGCTGCTAATTTTAGGGGCGAAGCTCCTTAAGGCGGCACCCGTTCGTCCCTCGTAGTCGTAGTAGTAGTCGTAGTGCGTAACCAGTCTTACGCTTTGACCTCCAAGGTGGTGCCGGTGGGAGAATTTTCCTGTGCGTTGTTGAATAATAAAAAATTATGATGACAATTTTGAGCCAATGTGCTCAACTATGAGAGAGCGGTGACCTGTCCCCAACGCTTAAACCTTAGTCAACGCACCGCGCGACTTTCAGTGGAGCCAAATACAAGGAGGCACAGCTACGTAAAGTCAACCTTAAAAGCCTCCGTGCTTGCCCTGGTTTTCACTTCGGTGTTTTAGTTAACTATATGAATAGGTTTGCTTGTAACCCTTCAACCAAAGAAATCAAGTTTGCGTTCGATCCTTTAGGCAACAATTTACAAGGTAAAGCAGTGCTTTGAATATCGCCACTTAAATGTCTGCTACAAATTCCTGTGTCACCACTTGCAAGATCACCAATCAAGGCGCAGCTTCTAAGAAACAGCATATCCACGGAGTGAATGATGATGAGTGGGCGAAGCTGCGGAGGTTCATCGGTAAACCGTGAATCTTCCGCGAATTCTGCCCAGTACATCATCACCGACGTGAGATCGGGCGCGTTTATACTAAAGGTTCGATGAGTTATGACGACTTGCAGCTCACTTTAATTTTACATGTACGCTGTGAATTTTCATTGTTTAGAAAACCATTGCTTTAGAAAACACCTTGCGTCTTTCGTTAAGCAGCTGGCGTCTTTTTCGTTTTGCTTTAGAAACATCTGGCGTTCTTTCGTTTTGTTTTTACAAAACATCTGGCGTCTTTAGTTGGTTTATTTCATCAATCAACGGCGTTTTGAACAAAATTTTTATTGTTTAATCACGCACAGGAGAAATCTCACCAGGCACTACCTTGGAGGTAAACAATGGCTGCTAATGGGAATGAGAGACAGAAGAAGTCGGCTTTTAGCTAACACTTACACTTCTACAGAGACAGAAGAATTCGGCTTTTAGTTAACGCGCACGCTGCGAATTTTTTATTGTTCAACAACGCACAGGAGAAATCTCCCACCGGCACCACCTTGGAGGTCAAAGGGTAAGACTTGTTACTCACTACTACGAGCACGACGAGGGACGAACGGGTGCCGCCTTAAGGAGCTTCGCCCCTAAAAATTCGCAGCGTGCGCGTTAACTAAAAGCCGAATTCTTCTGTCTCTCAGTCCCCATTAGCAGCCATTGGCATGTTCCAGTAGGAAACGTTAGTAGAAGTAGAAGTGTAAGTTTTAGCTAAAAGCCGACTTCTTCTGTCTCTCATTCCCATTAGCAGCCATTGTTTACCTCCAAGGTAGTGCCTGGTGAGATTTCTGCTGTGCGTGATTAAACAATAAAAATTTTGTACAAAACGTCGTTGATTGATGAAATAAACCAACGAAAGACGCCAGATGTTTTGTAAAAGCAAAACGAAAGAACGCCAGATGTTTCTAAAGCAAAACGAAGAGACGCCAGCTGCATAACGAAAGACGCCAGATTTTTCTAAAGCAATGGTTTTGTAAACAATGAAAATTCACAGCGTACATGTAAAATTGCTGTGATTTTTTTGTTTCAACTTGAAAACCGGCGTTGAGACGCGCTCAACAAAGTGGCCCTCTTCTGTACCCACTCCTGATGTGGAAGGAAAAAAAAATCGCAGCATATCCACGGAGTGAATGATGATGAGTGGGCGAAGCTGCGGAGGTTCATCGGTAAACCGTGAATCTTCCGTGAATTCTGCCCGGTACATCATCACCGACGTGAGATCGGGCGCGTTTATACTAAAGGTTCGATGAGTTATGACGACTTGCAGCTCACTTTAATTTTACATGTACGCTGTGAATTTTCATTGTTTAAAAAATCATTGCTTTAGAAAACATATGGCGTCTTTCGTTAAGCAGCTGGCGTCTTTTCGTTTTGCTTTAGAAACATCTGGCGTTCTTCCGTTTTGCTTTTACAAAACATCTGGCGTCTTTCGTTGGTTTATTTCATCAATCAACGGCGTTTTGAACAAAATTTTTATTGTTTAATCACGCACAGGAGAAATCTCACCAGGCACTACCTTGGAGGTAAAGAATGGCTGCTAATGGGAATGAGAGACAGAAGAAGTGGGCTTTTAGCTACCGCTGCGAATTTTTTATTGTTCAACAACGCACAGGAAAAATCTCCCACCGGCACCACCTTGGAGGTCAAAGCGTAAGACTGGTTACGCACTACGACTACGACTACGAGGGACGAACGGGTGCCGCCTTAAGGAGCTCCGCCCCTAAAAAAAAAGAACACCGGGCACTCCTTGCATCAGACGCCCCTGTGGTCAGGAAACGCAGGCGGTCACTCCATGTGCCGCAGTTTAAAAGTAAAAGAAATATCGAAGAGCATCTGATTATCGACACACTTGTAGCGCGTTACTGAAGCACAAAGACCTTACGACTGCGACAATTGTTAGTTCACATTTGCCCTGCGTATGACTGTGCGTTGATTTCGGGCGTCCTTCGTGCTTCAGCGGCGCGATGCAAGTAAATCATTCTTTCTTTCTTTCTTTCTTTCTTTCTTTCTTTCTTTCTTTCTTTCTTTCTTTCTTTCTTTCTTTCTTTCTTTCTTTCTTTCTTTCTTTCTTTCCTTCCTTCTTTCTTTCTTTCTTTCTTTCTCTTTCTTCATTTATTTCTCTTTCTTTCTTTCTTGCTATTCGGGCGCCGCGAATGAGACATCCTTCGCAAATCTTTTTTTTTTTCTAATTTTACTTGGCACCTAATTGGCTATATTTGAGACTATCTTAAACTAAACTTACGATCTGATTTCATATCGAGCATAAATATTAATCGCAACCATGCTTTTTGTATGGTATTTTATTCGCAGATTTTGTTCACAGACAACGAAACAACGGGTTGCTCGTTGTTCGCGCCACATACAAGACACTCCTATCACTTGGCAAAAGCTGATACACGTACAGTCGGCCATGCGGCGCACACAAGCGGTGTCAGCTCAGAATAACTCTTACATGGCTTCACGTTAACTCAACATTTTTAATGCGAAAGCCGTAGGTAGCTCATCAAACGGGAAAGTTCACTGATACCATCGACCTGTGGTGCCGCGGCGTCGGATTCATCACGAGGGACGCAAAAAAAATCGTCTTAACTAGGTGACGTCACCATATGACGTCATGACAACATCACTGATACCCGAATTCGTCCCATAACGCCATAACGACGTCACCATATCATATCGTTGCTTGTTAAAAAGTGTGCCGATCACGGAGGCCGTGCAAAACAAGATGAGATTTTGAAAGCTTGCAATGCCCCTGATCCACGAGGAGGTGCAAAACCAGGTGAAGTGCCGAAAGTTTTGGGGGAGAGGGGGGGGGAGGGGGAGGGGCGGATCATTACGTCGCCATACAAGAAAAGACCATGGCTTTCACCAACTACTCGTCCTAAGCGGATTCATGCGGAACCTTGTGATTTTTTTTTGTATATGTGTAGGCAGAACATGCCTTTTAAAAAGCGCACGGAAACAAGAAAGACATTTTCGATCAATGAATGAAACCACGCTTATTCTACATTGTAATGCGCCGAAAGCGCCACGCTGGAAAATGAGGGGTTTCATGCGTGCATTGTGGGAGAGGAGTCTCGGAATCGCCCTCTCTTGCGTGTAAGGTAGGATAACACCGGCGCGCTTCTCATAGGTTTGGCTGTCAGCGCTCTACGAAAACACCACGCGGAAGCCCTCCTGGCGATTTCTGTGATTACTTTCGAATATAAGGCAGTTTTTACAGTCAAAATAATTACTTGATCCCAAATAAAAGCACATATTTGGTTACAGACGCTATATGCTAACAGATTACAGACGTGCTGGGGTATCCCGAAACAAGCCTCTCGCGTGAAAGGCAGACAATTCCTGAAGGTGAACTGTGCCTGTCTAAAAATCTTGGAGGACGCTTGAGGTTCGCCTTCAAGAGAAGGACGCGATACCGTAATCGGGCCCCGCGCGCACTACCTTCTCAAATGCTTGCCTGGCTCCGGTTCTCGGTGCTTGCTTCAACCGTAGCGCAAAGAAACGAACGTTTGCGCGCTAACATAGACCATTTCAAACCACCCTAGAATGCCTTCTGCAAGTACAGTTGCCCAGGGCCCATTATTCGATAATTCTTCCTTTTGCGAATTAACGAAGGGCCCACTATGCGTCCGTAAGGCAAGACGCGAACCTTCACAGCTGCTCACTTTGTAGATGTTTTTGCTGGTGATGACGCATAAATATGTCTAAGGCCTTTGTAATGGGTGGGCCTTTAAAACACCCACTCGTTGCGTAATTCACATGTTTTGCGGTTCTACACACATTCTACGGTTCTGCCACGCAATGTTACATGCGTTAAGGAGACTCCAACTACTACATGACATTCATATAGTGTGTTATTCCTAAGCAGTTTCGAGCAGCGGCATAGGTCTGTGGTAAAACACCTGCTTGACACTACGCGGAAGGCATTGGTTCGATTCTCACTCAAACCGAGCATTTTTCTTATTTGTTTTATTTGCATCATTCTCGCGTTTTTGGTCACACACAGCGCTGATTTATCGCTCACAAGCAACGATGCCGACGCATCGTTGCTTGTGTTTAACTGTATCGCGTTAAATAATGGGCTATACGAGATAAAAGCCCAATTGAAGCGATAGCACGGCCGCAGCATATACCAGCATTTTTACATATATACACAAGTAACCGTCGTTGCGTGGACGTTGTCAAAGCTTTTGGAAAATAACTTCTTAAGAACTAAGGAAATGGGCGCTTACGGTATCTCGTGTGCGCCATCAGCATGACTAATTTTTTTTGTCTAAGTTCTTCGACTTTTCATTATCGTTATTACTCAAGTGGCCTCGCCCTTTGCGCTAATCGGTCTCCTCAGCGAACAATTTCTGTACACTTGTAATCTATGGTACATGTATTGGTTTGGGATAAGTGAAACCATAAGCAGATGACGTTCCCCCTTTTTTGTATGATTCCTACCGCTCCCATTTCATTCCAGTGAAATTTACAGTATCGGTAGCATCAAAACGTGCATTTGCCTAAGCTTAAGACCGGGGGCTTCACGACTGGTGTTGCAAGGAGAAGCAGTCTAGGAGGCGAAACATGTGGCATCGTGCAAAGCCAAGGCGAAGAAATGTTATATATCAACGTTCGCTGGACTCGTTCTCCGAACAACGGCTGCAGACAACGACCCCCATGAATACGGAATCGCAGTGAAAACGGGACAATTCATTGCAGCCATTTAAATTGGTGCCGAGGCAGAAAGATTGGTATCGAGACAGCAATGTAAAATTTTGAAGTGGGACACTTTTGGTAAGGTCTGCAGCAATCTTGGAAGCGAAATTGTGCCTATAAAGCAGCAGGTGTTGGACCTTCCCGACATAAATACACACGGCTCCGTAGGAAACAAGTGACCTTAGCATGGACAAACTTGATTTCGGGAGTTATGATGCAATTTTGTGGTCGATATGAAGGGCAACTCGAGGGAGAACGGCGTCATTAACCGGCCAACGTGCACGTGCACGCGTTTCAGTGACCGCTTTCTGCTACTCGTCGAATACGGCACCACCACGCCGAAGCATAAATCTTTCTCATGGAAATGCAGGCTGCACGCGTAGACGACGGCTGTTCGCCATTTCTGAGTTTCAGAATCAAAGCTTCACGCAACTTCTTACCCGGACGATACGAGTGAATGCTGACACCGGGCTCCGTTGCGTACGTCCTGCACTGCGGCACCGTGCACTGGCTTACCAAGTAAGACGCCTTCAAGGACAGCGACTGCATGATCCAGAGCTTTGAAGTGTTTTCAAGCGCACAGCTATGGCGGAAAAACCTCCCCATGAAATGAGAATTACAGCGCAGGTGGCGTTTATAAAAGTTCGTTTTAAGAGCGCGTCGGTGCCCACGAGGCCGAGAAGGCACCACTGATCCTGCCTGGCACATCACGCCGACGGTGGCGCCAGCCTTTCCAGTGGTGGGCCTCGCGACCAGTACTCGCGGACAACTTTATACGAGGCCGATGCTTCTACACATTTATTCCTACGCCATGTAGTCCGGTACGGCGAGCATTTGGTACTGCTGTGAAAAGTTATGATAGCGCGGCATAAGCGTTGTGTGGAGTATGCTTTGTTTGCATAAACGGCCCTCTCCGGGTGAAGTTCATCGCAAATTTCTGAAGCGGGGTAGGTGGTAGCGTAAGGAGATGGACGGTCACCTGAACACGCAGACGCCGCTTAGCGTTTGAGGTACGCATGAAAGGCGCGACATTGATACGAGTGCATAAATGCGAAACGACATCAGATCAAGTAAAGCGAATATAAATATCTCACTGGTGTCTACAGTTTCCAGTTATAAACAGATTCAAGTAGAAATTGAAGACGTTTTTTTTTTCCTCACATGGAAAACGTGGGCGATATTATTGAGCTACATTAATTAGCGATAGCATTCGCTTGCTTCGTAAGACAATTGTCAGCATTGACAGAGGCAGACCATTCACTGCGTACTGTTGATGGAGCCAAGTATGTATGGGCACACCAAGTCATCCTGAAGAGCCTCCCTGCTGGATGTGGCTTTCTTCTTTTAAAGCTCAGCTGCAGATACAAGTTGCTTTGCTTGTAACCTACACAAGAATAAGCACTTCGAAATGAAAACTACGTTTCAATAATAACCTTTAAGCAAACGACTGCTTAAAGGAAGTGCTTGAAACAGTCCCATTTAAATGTGTGCTACGAAGTCCTCAGCAAGCAAGGGGCAGGATGCACCATACAAGAAGCAGTCATAGTCGGAGCAGTGCATGAATGAATGAATGAATGAATTATTGGAAAATCCACGCAGAAAATTCATTGAATTATTTTCAATACCAGGGGTCGGCAACCGGCGGCCCGCGCGGCAGTATTATGCGTCCCACGGCACGACGTCATAACTCACCCCCCCCCCCGCCTCTCTGCTTGTCACTTCCCACTTGAATGCTGACATGGCAGTTCTGACCTCAAATGGTGTTACTCAGGCACAAAGAAAGATCGCTTCTAGCTGGCATCGTGCACCATCTTCATACTAGGCCAGATGACGCCTTCACTTTCTTTGGGGAGGTCGAAATAAGCGGCAAGAAAGTTTCTTTGTGGTGTGGCGGAGCATTTGGTACTGTTTAACGGTTGCGTCCTTTTGCGTCCGGTTGCGTCCGTTTAACGTTTGCGGAAGGATTCCGTACTTGGACACAACGTAGCCGAGGATTGTCAGCTGCCGTGCTGCAAATCGGCACTTCTTCAGATTCAGTTAGAGGCCGGCGTTGCGCAAACGCGTCACAACATGCCGCAGACGTTGGAGATGCGTGAAGAAGTCCGGAGCGAAAACCACGACGTCGTCCAGGTAACACAAGCACGTGTGCCATTCGAAGTTGCGCAGAACGGTGTCCATCATGCGCTCGGAGGTCGCGGGCGCATTACACAGGCCAAACGCCATGACGTTGAACTCGTACAAGCCGTCAGGCGTGACAAAGGATGTCTTCGGTCGAGCGCCATCCGCCATGGGTACTTGCCAGTACCCCGAGCGCAAATCAAGAGATGAAAAGAATTCGGCTCCTTGCAGGCTGTCAATTGCGTCGTCGATTCGCGGCAGCGGATAAACATCCTTGCGAGTGATCTTGTTGAGCCGTCGGTAGTCCACACAGAACCGCACGGAACCGTCCTTCTTCGCAACGAGAACAACGGGAGACGCCCATGGGCTGTCCGAAGGCCGAATAACGTCGCGTCGAAGCATATCGTCGACTTGCTCATTAATGACCCGCCGTTCTGCAGGAGACACGCGATATGGACGTTGCCGCAGTGGTGGTTGGGCGCCGGTGTCGATGCGATGCGTAACGGTGGAAGTGCGGCCGAGAGAAGTTTGCCCGACATCGAAAGAAGAACGAAATTCTTCCAGCAGGCACAGAAGTTGGGAACGCTGGACCGATGTGAGGTTGTCAGCAATGGAGGACCTAAACACATCAGCAGGTGACGAATCGGACGCGGAAAGAGCACTGAGCGTACCGGAACTGGGACAGTGCGTGTCATCGGGTGCGTCCATAACTTGTGCGTCTTCGAGGGGTTCCACTCTGCCACGACATTCCCCTCGCACCAACGTAACAATGCATGGAGATGGGTTGTTAACCAAAATAGCGGTGCTACCGTGAGTGAATTGGACGGTCGCGAAAGGTACCAGCAAGCCTCTCCTTGTGCAAACGTGGTCAGATGGCGAAATGAGTGCAATGGTGTCGGAGAGACCGGCGCAGTCGACTGACACAGCCGTCGACGAGTTTGGAGGCACGTTGGTATCGCCTTTGACGAGGATCTTGCTCGATACCGATGAAGTGTCTGCCGGCGTCAGATCTGAGAACGGGGAGAGTTCGATTTCGGCTTGTGCACAATGAATTACGGCGTCGTGGCGGTAGAGAAAATCCCATCCCAGGATGACGTCGTGAGAGCATGCAGATATTATAATGAACACGACGTCGTACAGAACGTCCTGAATGACGACGCGAGCTGTGCATATTGCTGTAGGATGAATACTCTGGGAGCTGGCTGTACGGAGAGACATCCCAGAAAGTGGCGTCCTCACTTTTCGTAGTAATCGGCTCAATTTGTGGTCCATAACGGATACGGCGGTTCCAGTGTCGTCAAAGGCAGATGCGGGAACACCGTCGACAAACACGTCTATCACGTTCGATGGGCTTCGCTGAGGGCTTTCGCAGTTCTATAGCGTCGCAGCCTGTGCCTCCTGGATTGCGACGACTAGTTTTCCTGGTCGCGTGCGACCGGACGTGGGCGCATCGGCGACAGTGAGCGACGTCGTGGAGACGGAAAGCGCCGAGTAGAAAGAGCTTGGCGTGACGTCGGTGACAGAGGCGTAGGTGGGGCGTAAAATGTGCGGTTTGACTGGCTGGTGGCGGGCGACACGACTTGAGGCGGCTGGACGCGATTGCAATAACGCGCCACGTGGCCGGCGTAACCGCATGTGAAGCATATGGGGCGGTTGTCAGGTGTGCGCCATCGGTTTGCTGGAGCAGGGCCCGCCCCTGGCGCAGGGCGTGATTGACGGGGTGGCGACTGATATGACGGCATCGTGGGCTGCAGTCGTGGCCTGTGCATGACGTCGGCGTAGGTAGCCGGCACAGCCGCTTCGAAGGACTGATGTCTAGCGGCGGCTTCGGCGTAACTGTGTGGGGCTGCCGTAGGTATTACTGGGGACGTCCTGGCGACAACTTGGGCGTAACTGAGTGGTGCAGGAGCCGGGTGGTGCTGGTGGTACTCAGGCATGACCTCCGCGATTTCCTGCTCAATCGCTCGACGGAGGGGAGGGAGAAGAGTGGTTGACGGCTGTTGAACGTAGTGAGGTTGAGCAAAGTCCAGCAGAGAGAACTGGCGCGCGATTTCCTCGCGCACGAATGACTTCACCTCTGCGAGCAAGGCGGAGTGGTCGGATATGGTCGACAAGCCAGCGAGCTCGGCGTCGCGGGATGGAGAGCGACGGGTCATCGACCGCTGCCGGCGCAGCTCCTCGTAGTTCTGGCAGAGCGGGATGACCTCGGCCACTGTGCTGGGGTTTTCGGCGAGCAGCATCGTTAAGGCATCGTCGACGATGCCTTTCATAATGTGCCTCATCTTGTCAGATTCCGACATGGTGGCGTCGACTTTCTTACACAAATCGAGGATGTCTTCAATGTAGCTGGTAAAGGTTTCGCCGGCCTGCTAAGCTCGTTCTCGCAAACGCTGTTCGGCCTGCAGCTTACGAACGGCAGGGCGGCCAAACACGTTGATAATGGCGGTCTTGAGGTCGGACCACGTCGTAAAATCGGATGCGTGGTTGTTGTACCACAGGCCGGCCACACCCGCGAGGTAGAAAACAAGTTGGTCAATTTTCCTGCCTCGTCCCACTTATTGGGGACACTCACGCGTTCATAGATCGCGAGCCAGTCCTCCACGTCGGTCCCATCTGCGCCAGTGAAGACTGGGGGGTCGCGGATACGAGGGACACCGGGACATGAGGTCGGTGTAGGCGGAGGCGTCTGCTGGGCGGCGTCTTGAGGCATGGTAGCTGGTAGGGTACGGGATCGAAGCTCCAGAGGCATCGAATGGGAGGATAGCACTCTCCACCAATTTGTTAAGCTGTGTATTGGACGGCACTCGGCGACAATTCGCTATGGCGACAGTCAAGGCCAAAGCACCGGCTCCGAGAGCGAGCGGCGTTTGTAAGAGGACGACCCACTAGGAGCCGCTGGAGAACGCAACCGTTAAACAGTACCAAATGCTTCGCCACAGTGGAAATACTTGGTCAGGTAAGGACTTTCATCCAAGGGTCTCCAAGTGTATGTCAAAGGTTACTCTCCTTCCTCCCTCTCCACCCCCCACCCCCCCCCCGCCAACACAATGGGCGACTCTGCTGGTCGTAAGCGAGTGTGAGCCATGGTGAATTGTGTCGAGTTTTACTTCGACACGCCCCTCTTCGCGGACAGTATTCTTGGGGAACTTGTCCTTAACAGCAAGCCAAACTTGCGTTCCAGACTAACCGATAGACACATGTACGACTTTCTGCGTCTGTCGGTGAGCACCCTTGAAGAGGGAAATGCGACGCGTACGCAGCGCTGTCTTCAACATACGCTTTATTTTCTACAGTGGTACGTATATATATACAACAGAGAGCAACGCACGCAGGTGCATTGTACAGCAAGAATACACGTAAAAAAACGTGGCAGATCCCTATGTTATAGGTATCGGTATAAAACGAAAGTAAAACGTGTCTTCACAGACGTAGTTGAGCGTTTGCTGTGCTTTGTTTCGCCCCAAGGGCGAAGGAATGAATGCTATAGCAACAAATTGTAATGTCATGCGAAGAACGGCAAGCTGCTCGAAACTTGCAACGCGCTGCTCAAGCAGAAAGGACGCACGTAACGAATATACAAAGGATGAGCGCGAACTAACAACTGTCACAGCTCGACAGTTAGAGCGCGCTGGTCAAATACAAAGGAGGACGCACGAAACGAACGCACAAGTATACACAGGATGAGCGCGAACTATCCCAGCTGTAACTTATTTGTTTGTGAGCAGCGCGCTCCTTTCGCAAAAGCGGCAGCTGCTGCAGTGAGCGAAGTGACCTTCGTGCTCTCTGTAACTTCAACGCAATCTTGCGGTGAGAGCGCAAGACGTACAAACCATCGTCATCACGACACAAGCGCGCGTGCACGAGCGACCACGCCCTGTAGAGGCACACGTTCATCTCAACGCGTGGGGCGACGACTTTTAAAGCGCGCCCTTCGAGCCCTTTGCGCCATCTCGCTAGTGACAACGAAAGTACGCTGATATACCACTGCTCTCTGAGTACCGCAACCGGCAAATGGTGTATATAAGTAGCACACCGTTTGTATGACGAAGGACGTGCCGTCTGTGGCCGAGTCGTTTCACGCTACGGTCGTAAGTTCGCCTCCCGGTAACGGAACTTTTTCTTCTAGTTTTTTCTTTGCCTTATGTTAGCCTTTGTATTTTAAAATGTCATGTCCGTGACGGAAATACGTCAGTGGAGCTGTGGTGGACCCGGCATAAAACACTTTCGTGTTAAAAACAAAACAGATGCATGCGCGTATGGAAGTCAAGATATGCAGTCAAAACAAAACGATACCTTGGCGAGAAACCTTGACGTCGATATTTGCGAGTAAGCTAAGAATATTGAGTGCCAAAAGCCGCATTGCAAGAGTTTGTTATATTTGCTTGTAACCTTCGTTTGTAAATTACAACCTTCTGAATTAAGTGCTCAAAACAAACATGATTTCTATTCCAGCTTTGCGCGTCATTGTCAATTTGCCGAATTTTTCTCTTTGCCTGCTGAAACCTGCCACCTCCCATACTTGCCGTGCGGTCACCACCGTGTCGGCTTTATCCACCTCAGCTCTCCACTTCAAAAGGTTGCCGACCCCTGGGCTAAGTGATGCGTATGCGCTAAGAATCGGACATCCTTCGCCCATACTTTTTCTAACCATTAATAACACTTATTCGATATATCTGAAACCGTTTTAAATTGAATTTATGCTCTGCAATGATGTCATGAACCGTACTTACCACACCCTTCTTACGCGGTTTTATTTTTCGCAAATTTAAGCCAAATTTCTTCAATCATGAAGTATTTGACATCAGAAAGGATGTTTAGCCAACGTTTTTCATGCCGCCGTCAACGGCGAAATCTGCAAATCACAGATTGATCGGGGCGATCTGAGCGTAGCACAACAAACACACACACAAACAATCAAGCAACAAACGCGCCACCAGAGGCGTGACGTCAGACGCTGTGCCACCACGTGATTGCTGAGAGAGTGTCAGGGGGTGAAGCCACAGCTGGCGCCGTTCCAGGACAAGGACGGATGGACGCCGCGAGTATGAGACAATAAAGGCTTTCGCCTTACTATTTACTCCATAGGAACTGCGGCGCTGCGATCGTTCAGCTACCATTGGAAGATGGGTAGTACACGAATTTGCCTAATGTAAGTGCTTGTTGCTTCGAAAGCACCTGTGACTTCGTTTATTGTTGTGGTTTTCGCTTTTGTATGGGATAAGATAACGGCTCGTTGTGCTCCTGGTAAGCTGATTTGAATTTGTGAGCCTAAAAGAGTCAAGGTGGTGAAGTGGGACTGCTGAACTTTTGCTGAAATTCGTCTTGCCGCAAACCGGCTGCAGGCAACATGGAGCCCAATGAACGAAGCTTAGGGAAATCCATGCACTGTCCGTCATTCCCGTGCTGCATGAAGCGTCGTGCGTAGCAGCTTCCGTCGACACCAGCGCCCGTTTTCTCTCTATTTTAATACTAGGGAACTATATTGAAGTCTAGCTCCCAATAGTGTCAGTAAAAAAATATTTGGCTTGGTGTAGTCACGCCGGTGTATTGACTGCGGGTACGGCCTACACAATATTTTTCATTCCTTCTTTCTTCCTTCCTACCTTTCTTTTTATTTCTGTCTTTCTACGTGGAGCGCCGGGAATCAAACATCATTCGCACTTTCGCCGCATTGTGGCGGCACATCCAACGCCCTGCCACGGTACCGCGACCTGAAGGCATCCCTTTATTATTTTTTTGTGAACATTCTTGACATTAAATCGACTATACTTCAAACTATTTCAAGCTACACTTTTGATCTGATATCGTATCAATCATAACTAGCACGTCGTGTTTTCGGACAAGTCCTAAAACATTCGGTAAACACTCGCGGGTAAAATTTTCACAATACGGATTTATCCGATCAACTCAGATTTTAGCGGCCGATATGACCCAGTTGCATTCTTTATCAAAAACGCATGTCCTAAGCGGTCATTGACACATCGACCGATTCGGCCGATATGAATTTCACCTCGCGTACCAGTTTTGCCTTACACACGGTCATGCTGGGATTCCGGTTCGCCAGGCCGATGGAACTCTTGGCAACCTCTTTCAAAGCAAGCGTCCGGTAGCACGCACGATGCCGCGTAATGATCAGCTATATCGGGAATACGTACATGAGGTTGTTGCGATAGAAATTGCGACGATCAGCTTTACGACAAAAGACCACCGCGTTTCCATCACCATAAACAAGTTCCGGAACTCTGTGCACGTCCGGCAGTGGCGGTGCTTGCAATCTTCTACGACAACAAGATTCCTGGGCGTACGACCCTCTCGATCGACTTCATTTTGGAGTATCGAGAATACAGCAACATCAAACTCCGAAGATTGGAGAGCTCGGGATTTACAAGAAATGAATTTCGATAAACGCTAAATTTCCGCCGTAAAATAAACCCCTGAAAACAGCCCTTGAATAAAAAAAATAAAAAAAACTCCTAAATCACGGAGCACTAATCATAAGCTAAACACAGGCACCCTTTCTATATAGTTTATTTTCAACGATATTGTTCACAAACAACGAAACAATGGGTCGCTCGGTGATCGCACCTGATACCAGACAATCGCACCAGTTGGCCACAGCTGCTAGATGTGCACTCGTGCATGTGTCGCACACTGGTGCTTCCGCTTCAGCTTGGCTCGTGCTCGGTTTAATTTTAATGTAAGATTTTTAGGGTGAAAGCATTTGAAACCAAGATGCAATCCTTACCTCACCCATTGTATATATTGCTATGTTTTTTAGGTATTTCATTACTATTTACTCTCCTGTTCCATTTTTTTTGCATTTGTGATGTTCAGATGCCCGCTCAGAATTTGTTAATTGTATTTGTATAGAATGATGTTCTCTAAGTGCGTCTGAGTTGTGAAGACATGTTTTAATTTTTTTGCCCGACTATTTCGGAGCAAGAGCCTCCGTCAGGCTATATGTAGCCTTTTGCTTTTGCTTCGTTTTTTTTTTCTGTTATATGTACAGAAAATAAATCAAATCTCAAATCTTTCTCTCTCCCATCAAAGGCGAAAATTGACCGTCGCAGTCGACCATCATCGTGCGGCGTGGGCTTCAACGCGAGTGATGCAAAAAATCATCAGCACTTTCTCACGTCACCATATGCCGTCGTCAAACGTCACAACAGCCAAAATTTGTGACGTTACAGTGACGTCATGATGACGTCAACGTGACGTCATGATATTACATCGTCGCTTGGTCAAACGTGGGCCGATCACGGAGGCAGTGCAAAACCAGGTCCGGTGCATAAAGCTTGCAATGCCTCCGATCCCGAAGGCGGTGCAGAACTACGTTGGGTTCAGAAAGCTTTCGGAAGAGGGCGGGGCAGAATCAATACATCGAGCGAAAAGAAATAGAGGATGGCTTTCGCCTTTGAGTCGCCTTGGACGAATGCATGCGGGACTCGGTGAGTTTTTTCCTTCCACATACCCTGAGACCCTCTGTTTCAGAATATGGGGGAGACATGAGAATAAACAAGATAAATCAATTTAAAAAAACACGATAAAGAATAAAGAAATAATATTCTGCACAACGAAGTGCAACATTTAAAAAGCAGGACATCTTCCAGGATGCTACATCTGCTGAGTACACGTGGAAATTCATTAAATTATAGAGAGAACAACCTTTCTTTATTGACATTTAATCATCATCTTGGGTCTCTTGAGCATTCACCTAAGACGACTCGAAGGGGATAGCCATTTTTTGTATTGATCGTTTGATGAAATGATCCTACCCCGCCAACCAACGACAGCTTTCCGCTCCTTCGTTGTTTTGCGCTGCCTCCAGGATCGGAGACATTGGACGCTTTCTCCACCTCCCCTGGTTTCGCACTGCCTCCGGGGTAGAGTCAACTTTGACCCAGCTGCAATGTGGTGCGATGACATCATCATGTGCCGTCATGGTAACGTAACAAATTATGGTGATATGTGACGTGTAGGTAACGTCATCGCGTGATGATGGCTTTCTGAATCACTCGTGTTGGCGCCGATGCCGCCGACACGAGACGCCGGTCAATTTTCGCCTTTGATGAGGAATAAGGCTTTAGACTTGAAAAAAGAAGATGGCTTTCGCGATCGTGACATCTTCCGAGAATACATAAGGGACCCTCTGAGTCTTTTAACACGAAAGTGTTTTATACCGGGGTCCACCAAGACTTCAGTGACGTATTTCCGTCACGGGAATGACGTCGAAAAAATTGACACGATCAAATGGCAAAGAAAAATAAATGTTTGATGACTGGAGTCCCAGGACCTCTCTGTCTGCGAAAACAGATGCCCGGCACGCTATCCACTGCGCCATGGTCACACACAGCGGAGGTTTTGCAAACGCGTCTTTTAAATCTCACACATTCCTCTCGCAGTGCTTTTGGTCGACGGGGTAGTAAAGGCAACTGGGAGCTGTGAAGTGATGCAATGCATCGTGACCGTGGCCTCAGCGATTAGCACCTGCCACGCATCATTGCTACGCGTCCGTCCCATTCGTCGCGATTAGCGTAGAAGTGCACTTTGGGAACGCCTTAAAGGGGCCCTCCAACAATATTTTTAAGCGCCTACATCGCTTCTGACCGCACCAACGCGTAGTGGCGCTCGCCAGAAGTATTGCTGGCGAAAATGACAAAGATGAGCGCTGGTCTATGATTGGATAAATGTAACGTTAGAAATATTAACGGCGCTGCATCACAAAAAAATGTCCCCACCTCTCCGAAGGGAATCGTGAGGAAATGCGAATGCATTTCTAGCGCCGAGAGTACACGGCGTAGTAATTTTAATGGCGTAAAGCTGGACACATCGACGCGCTCAAGTGTCTCCCTTTTGGGCGTCTCTTTCAACGAACGCTTCCTACGTGCGTTCGTAATCACCGCATGGATGTTGCCACCGCCTCCAATGCAGCACAAACGCGTTTAGAACACGCTGTTTTCAGGCTGTGCCAAGGCAGCACAAACGCTACAAACGCGTTTCAAACGCACTGCATTGAGGCGGTGGTGCAGGGAGGAGAGAGAGCGAACGGCGAGAGAAGGAGCGGAGAAGCACTGCACCTACCCTCGCGCGCGCCCGCAGATGTTGCTATGGGAGAGGGAGTGAGAGCGGAGAGGCGCGCGGAAACACCGGATGCCTCACATAGCCCGACCAAGGAATGCATTCGCATTTAAAAATCACGCCATATCCACGAAATGAATGATGATTGTGGAGCTGGCTCGGAGATAATCGGGTAAACCGTGAATGGTCCGTACAATTCCTCTAGTGTCGAATAAAGACGTGACACGTTATTGTAGCAACGATTGTGGTCAGGTTGTTGCCGAACCACAAGCGCTCGCACACCTTGCAGCTGTGGCCGAACGTGTGGTCGAGGAAATCACGCTTGAAGCGCGCGTCGGCGCCACCAGCTTCAGGTAGCGACCGCTTTCGGCGCTTGGCCTCTGCATCCCGCACCAGTACCTCTTTGAGATTCTCTTGCCGCCGCTTCCGCGCTGCTTCGGCTTCGCGGGCTTGCATATCGCGGTCCGCACGACGATGACGTCTCTCTGCGGCCTTCGAAAACTCTCACCGCAGGGTCTTGGCGGTGAGAGCTCGCGTCTCCTATCAAACTAGAGCACGCACCGGCGCTGAAAGGGCGCCGCCTGCCACAGGTGGCTATGCTATTAACCGCGAGATCGACAGGCGCAAGCCTTGGCCTCGCTCATAGTGTTCATGCCATAATAAAGCCCTGCGAAGCGCGCCTTCCTCGCATGGCTGTAACATCGCGTTCCCCACTTACGCTTGTCCCGCGAAAAAGCGCGGCCGGGCTATAGGCCCCGTACTGTCGAGTTTTCCAGTGCGACTGCAACGCCAGAATGCAAAGCCCAGAGGATAAAAAAAATTACACCATCTCCCACTAAAGGGAACCATGTGGGGATGCGAAGCAGCGCACGGGTCGACTTAAATGTTCCGTGATTGCTGAGAGAGTCTAAGGGGGAGAGGGCCACATCGTCTTAACCAGACCCTTACACAGGCCCGAAAGCGCTAGCGCGTGGCAGCGCGTTCTGTCTAGGATACAACGCGTTCGTTCATCGCGCGTCTCCAGAATCTCGTTCCCCGACGCCATGACATGATTGCTGAGAGAGTGTAAGGGGGAGAGGACACAGCGTCTTACCCAGCGCCTTACACAGGCCCGAACACGCTAGCGCTTGCCAGCACATCTGGTTCCCGAGTGGACGGTCGCCAAGGGTCGGACACTAGCCACGAGCAAAAGCTGCTTCGCATCTAAAAAGCAATAATGAGACGGGGTCGGTCAAAATGGAACGCCATGCGCGCGCCTCCCTCCCTTCATGAGTGGGCGGATTATGGGCGGCCTACACGGGGGACACGCGCGTGTTTCGGTTTTCTGCGTGCCTCTAACGGCCAATGTCAGCGAACTTGAGGCGGGACAGTGTGAGCAACGCAGCTCCGTCTCGGTCAGTGGACGGTGTCTACAGGGGAGACACGACATGTGTTGCGTTTTCCAATAGACAGGCCGTGGCCACAAATGTTTTTTTTTAGATTTACGTTTTACTTTCGTGTTATACCAATTCTTACGACGGAGGGGTCAACCATGTGTTTTTTTTCCTCATACGTGTCGGCAAAAAGCACCTTGAAACACATAGCGCAAGAAACGCAGAAACAGAGTGGCTGATTGAATGAAACTATGTGCATTCCACGGTGGAAAGCGCACAGGGCGCTGCAGTTTACAGGAAAGGTGTTTTAAGTGTGTACAACTATACCGGAATGAATTCCCTGGAAGCACTGTTCATGGAGCCGAATACATAGGGAGCACATCTATGTTAATTCATCATAAATAGCCTCCCTCATTGATCTGGTTAAGCTTCAGAGTTTGGCTGCCTATCTAAATAACTTTACTTGTAACCTAGGCAATAAAAAAAAGCCTTAATAAACATTAAGTTTCCATTTTATCCTTTAAGCCAGGGGTCGGCAATCCGCAGCCCGCTGGCCGCATGGTTCCGCGATACCACGCTCGAATTGCCGTCCGGCCTGCGCCGTGTTGGCTTCATGGAGCTTGGCCCTCCACCTCAAAAGGTTTCGCCCCTGCTAGGAAACGACTAAAAGTGAAATGATTATGATAGATTATTTTATTAAAGTGCTTACAATCATGCCTTTACAATCTCTGCTACGAATTCCGGATGGCAAGATCGACTAAAAGAAGCACTGAAAGTCACACCAATCAATGAACGAATTAATAACCACACGCAACCTCATTTCAGGTATGTCTAAATGATGCGTGCGCGTAGAGTTTCATTGTGGTTTGCAGCTGTCCCTAGAACTCCTTCTTCTTCATAGCACTCGTCAACATCTGGAAACGGTCCACGGCAGCCGCATTCCGAGACCACGGAATCTTGAGCTTCGCATTAAATCATCGCAGTGTAAAAGGTTTCGTGATGTGTACATATTGCATCCTTCCTGTCTACTTCCCAACTTCTCCTAGAGAGTGATTTTCATTGCCTAAGCATTTTCATGCCGAATCTAAGGGAAAAGTTTCACTTCATTTCTATGTCACGTAAGACGATCGTCGCTATAAAGAAATAAATGTATTCAACAAAAGCAAATGTTCTGGTGGTTGCAGGATTTAAAATCTGTCTTTGTATCTCACTATATTGCCACGCGCCCTAGTTTATTATGATGTTATCGGCTTCCACGCCCAAGCACTGTTATAAAAACCACTGGGGTTTAACGTCCCAAGACCACAATTACTGTTAGCACCGCTCGGCGAAAGACTCCCCAATGTGTTTAGAGAAGCTTCGCGTTTGTTTGAGAATGTTCTACTGCGATTACGCGCAGGACACGAATAGTCCAGTTTGTTCGGGAGCTTCCGCTAGCACACGCGATAACGCAGGAAGATTCGTTCAAGGATGTAAAAAAGGAAACGGCGTTTGGTCGATCATAACATTATTCGACGGCCGACGACTGTGTGCGTCGATATCGTTACACTTAGACCATTATTTTTTTTTACTAGGCACAAGTTCACCCAATAAAGAGCTTCAGCTTTACCGGCTGGAATTGCAATATTTACCGTCACAACGACGTCAAAATGTGCACCAAATAACTACTGTTTCAGAGCGGCATTCGTTTTCTCGCTACACCCCAGCAACGTTACTTGTCAATAATGTCATACTGTATGAATTTAGCTTCCCAAAACGGCGATATAATTATGAGGGACGCCGTATTGGAGGGCACCGGAAATATCGACCGAATTGGCTCCTTTAACGTGCACCTAAATCTAAGTACATGGGCCTAAAGGGTATTTGCCTCCATCGAAAATGCAGCCGCTGCGGCCAGGATTCAATCCCGCAAGCTTCGGGTCATCAGTCGAGCAACATAGCCACAAGACCACCGTGGAAGGCAACACTATTTCTTCGACAGTTTTTCATGATGCAGTTCTAGTCTCCATCATTCCCGTTATTTCGGTGTTCCATATTGAACGAAATAATCAGCCGGTAAAAGGAGGACGTGAAAGCAACGTCAAACACGGGCTTTCTGATTATTGCTGTCTTGTTTGGATTGTGATCGTACGTAATTAATCACTCGACCATTAATTAGCGACAATCATGTTTACTATTTTCATAAGTAAGTATAGTTCTTCAAACAGCTACGGACTTGTGTTTTTCATCTTTGTTCTACCTTCCATACAAATAAACAGAAGACGGACTATTCATTTGTAATACAAGGTGAAACTGTTTAAGCTTCATAAGAGAATAGTGTCACGTGGTCGTGACGTCGACGAAGGCAGCAGTCAGCGTGTCCAAGATGAAACTCATCTTTTTGGCCTAACTTCTGGCCGGCAAACGGTAAGTCAAACTACAGCAATGCACATTGTACACTGATAGTGGCGAACAAAGCGTCGGCCGTCGATAAACTGAACCGCGGGAAGGCGTGTCGGCATTTATAGATGCGGCATCGAGCATTCTAGCCGCATTGGTGGTGGCCGTGTTGGCTCGAGAATGAAATCAGCCGTTCGTGTTTCCGCGCTCAAGCCTAACAGATGATCCTAAGATAATCTCGAACGTCCTCACACATTTTGGCGCGGTTTGCGCAAGGCAGCAGCTACACGTGCAATGGGCCGGTGACATAGAACATACGAAGAAAGAAGCGTGCGTGGCGATAGGCTCTTTCAGCCTTTGTAAAACGTTCAAACGCAGCACATCGCGACTTCTTCACGCTCTCTTTCCAACCCCGTGGAGAATATTCTTTTTTACTTATTTCACCGGAAGCGATACGCCCAAGTAATCACGTGTGTTGTGAAGATAGCCAACACTAATACCTCTCTTCAAATATATATTAACTGTTAACTTACTATTTTCGAATAAAAACAACGGTACCGGTAGTCAGGCGTCTCGCTTCATCAGCATTGACAATAAAGAATGAATGGGCTGCTCATTTGAACCACCACCCGATGACTCGACAAGCCAGAACAATAAATGAGCGCCGGGAACTGCAGTCCGTGTCAAACAAGAATTTAGGCGTACGAAAAAACGAGGTATGTTATTTCTCGGAAAAGACCGCAGCCATAAACTCAACCCACGTTTCTTAGGTGTGTAGAGCCACGCGTATGTATTCTCATATCGTTGGAGTCTTTTTGAGAACCTCGACCGACTGGTCGGCCGTGTAATACGACTTGAGAAGATGCCATGTCACAAAGGATTTTATGATTCTGAACATGCGAATAAACAACGAATATTTAAATCATTTTAATCCTGATGAAAGATGATATTTTTTTATACGCAATCTGAAGGATTTCGCGAAAGTGCAGTTATTACTGTTGTCGCTTATGTGGTTCAGAACTGCGCCCGTTTTCACAAAAGCGTCTGACGCTGAAATATTCCGAGCATATTATTTAGGTCTTCACGCGCACTTAACGCGCTGCTAGAAGCTGAATGCCGATGGGGGCGAGTTGGTTAACGCATAGTTAATAGAATCAGCAGCCTAAGCTTGTAAGTTCTGAAATGATACTTCTATGAACAACATGACATGCGTGTCGAGTTGCTCATGAAATTCTTTCCACATTCACGTATGCTGATGTGCCGCACACGTCTCCCTCTGGTATGCTATAGTGTACGCCATGGGTGGCTCGGTATCTATACTAACCCTGGACAACAAGAACAAACATACAGACCTTTATAAGATTTTTTTCTTTTGCTGAATGTGTGGAATAACCAGAGACCAAGTGACGGCTTCCTGTGAAATACATTCCTATGGCCCGTGCTATCTGCCGGAATTTTCACCTTTGTGAAGTTTTCAATCGATGTCATTTGTGGGATTATGCTGTAAAAATTTTTCGTACAGTGCGGAAGTGTGTGCTGCACAAACACGTTTTTTTTTCTTCCATAGTACAAAGAAATATTTCACCAATGGTTACCTCGCCGTAAATGCACTGGTGTATTACGGCAAGTTCCGGCAAGATGAGGATTCCAAGGTGAGGATTGCAGGTACAGAGCGCAGATGCATATTAGTTACTGTAATGGGTATTTACAACGGCGGCCATTAGGTACCGAAGTTGCAGAGCTGTATACACAGGAACTGTTAAGAAACGTTGGACTAAGTTGTTATCTATCGGAGTTGTAAATACGGTCAAACGATTTCACAAATGCGATAAATATGTACACTTCCGCCTTGCGCAATACGTTTGCGCATGTTTTTTTTTTTGTTTTTTAACTTACCCGATAGCTTGAAAAAGGAGCAAGCGAGTGACGTGACCCTTTCCCTTACCCTCATTTGAGACTATAGGAGCAGTACACTACAGTAGTTAACTGTTGTACAGTGCGGTCTACATCGAGGTTATGCAGCTAATCAGTATCCAGCACTCCATATAGGCTAATGTGCTATACATAATTCGTGAATATAATATTGTTCATATCGACAGTACGATCAGGCTTGATTAGGATTTACATAATGGTCATTTCCCTCGTGAAGTACGATACGCATTCTAGTTTTAGCAGCTTGAATTCTAATCAGGTGTTCGCCTTAGATGTGGTCGACCCTTCACATGAACCTAAAACCAAATACCTTGTTCCTAGCTCTATATGAAGCGAAGCTGTAAGCATTCTACGGTTCACGGAGACGCTTGCCTTCTTTTAAATATGTTACACATGGTAAGTATCTCCTTGTTGGCCCAACAGTTTTTAACTACTTCGCAACCAAGCATCACGTTTGCTATGTCCACTTACGGTGGGCCTCTGGGCATTTTTTGTGCGTTCAGTCCGTATGTGGCAATTTTAATTAGCGGTAGAAAGAGTCTTTTTAATTAGCGGTAGAAAGGACTTTTTCTTTGTTTCACACTACCAAATGCAAACCAACAGACATTGAAACAAAAGAAATAATAGGGGACGTTATTTGTAGTAATTATGATATCAATGTCAATCTGAAGAAATATTATAGGACGAAAAGACAGTTTGCCTTCGCCATGGAGCAAACCTGGTTCCATTTAAATACCCACTGCGCTAACTAAACTTTTTTCAATGAAATTATTCCTTATTTACTTATCTATCCTTCACGCCCATTTACTAGAACAATTAAGATCCTGTTATAAGAGCTCTTGTATTTATTGCATATTTGTTACACCCTTAACTGCGCTATCTTGGGGTCACAAGAGGCCAACCACTCCGTTATAGCCGTATGTCGCTAGGAGTAAGCGACACAAAAGGCATAAACACCACTCGCTTCGCGCATGAACACTGGGAATCTTTTTTCGACAGGCCAGGTGACCCCAACCGCATTAAGCAACAAACCCATTGTACAAGCAAGTACATACATAGACACGAACACAGAATTCGCATCTGTTGTCACTACAGTCACTACAGCATCACTACAGCATCACTGCGCGTACGACCGAGCAGTGCCTGGCACATACCCGCATATGCAATGCGGGTATAAGCCACGTATAATTTCTTTCTTTCTTTCTAGGTCGGGCGCCGCAAATCCGACGTCCATCACACATTTGTTTTTCTTGACACTATAACGCCGCTATTTGAAATTTTTTTCAACTAGGCTTCTGCCATAATACCATGTCTCTCACGAACCTCATCCTCCGAGCGACATCTGGTTAAATTCCAGAGTCTTGCTGCCTATCCAGACACTTTGACTATAAACCATGCAATGAAAAGTACTGTTAAAAGAAATTTCCTTTCCATTTCACCATTTAACTTAACTGCAAACACCGCATTCATGGAGTTCCATTTTTCGCAGACTTTATTCAGAGGCATGGAAGCAATGGGTTGCTCGGTGTTCGCGCCTCAAGACGCGCTCACTTCCCCAAGTAACGCAGATTGATGAGTCAACGTTGTTTGAATGCAACGAATGTTGGCAACGTTAAACAGTGAAACATAGCATTGTATTAATGTTGCTGGCGCTACATTGCCTCCACATTGCGTTTTTAATGTTGCAACAACGATAAAATGATCACGTTGTCTTAACGTGAAGTTTTTATTGTTGCAACAACAATCAAATGATTACGTGACATCAATGTTTTATAAAGACATCACGCGAATGTTGAAAAGTTACCGTAGAGGCCACATGGAGAAAATAATCTCTGAAACATCCAATAACACAAATGGGAACCTTTTCGACTTTTGCGTATGCTCATATTTCAATAAAGGTTGACAATGGCTAGTTGGTGCGGTTTAATAAACGACTGAAGAAGCACGAACAACACAGACAAGAGTAAGGAGAGGACGTATGGACGACGAAGACGACTAAGTAGGAGGAGAAGCACGCGGAACAGGCACGAGCGCGTGCATGGTAGGAAACGGCTCGATGCGCGTGACATGAGACTCCAAATTCTACACGACATTCCCACAGAGTGTTTTATTCCCATAGCATTCATAACTACATACACAAGTAACCGTCGCTGCGCGGACGTTATCAAAGCGTTTGAAAATAACTTCTTAACACTAAGTAAATGGGCACCTACGGAATCTTCTGTACACCCACATAATGATTCTTTTTTTTTTCGTCTAAGTTCTTCGACTTTTCATTATCATTATTATTCAAGTGGCCTCCCACTCTGTGCTTATCGGTCTTCTCATCGAACAATTTCTCGCTGGTTCTTCGTAATCTATACTACATGTATAGTTTCGGGCTAAGTGAAACCGTGAGCGTATGGCGTCCTCTTTTTTTTTTCGCATGATTCCTACCGCTCCCTTCTCATTCCAATGAACTTGAGGGTATCTATAGCATGATATATGCGTATGCTTAAGCTTAAGACCGTAGGCTGGTGTTGCAAGGAGAAGCAGTCTACACGGCGAACCACGTGGCATCGCGCAAAGCCAAGGCGAATAAATGTCATATAACGAGGTTCGCTGGTCTAGTTCTCCGAACAACGGCTGTAGACAAGGACCCGCATGGATTAAGAATAGCAGAGAAAACGGGACAATTCACTGCGGCAAGTAGCTGCAAAGCGGTGTAAAGTGAAGGCGTCGCGAGAGCAATGTAGAATTTTGATGTGCAACATTTGGGTAAGTTCTGCGGCAATCGTGGGAGCAAAATGTTGCCCATAAAGCAGCACGTGTGGCACCTTTCCCGACAAAAATACACACGGCTCCGCAGAAAACAAGTGACATTGGGATGAGCAAACGTGATTTCGGGAGTTATCAACCAATTTTGTGGTCGACATGAAGGCCAACTCGAGGGACAATGACGTGATTAGCAGGCCACCGTGCACGGGCACGTGTTTCAGTGACTCCTTTCCGCTACTCACCGAATATGGCACCACCACGCCAAAGCAGAAATCTTCCTCGTGGAAGTGCTGGCTGCACGTGTATGTTTAGACGACAGCTGTTCGCCATTTCTGAGTTTCAAAATCAAAGCTTCACGCAGCTTCTTACCCGGACGTTACATGTGAATGCTGACACCGGGATCCATTGCGTACGTCCTGCACTACGGCACCGGGCACTAGCTTATCAAATAAGACGCTTCAAGGACAGCGACTGCATATTGCAGACATTTGAAGTGTTGTAAAGCGCACAGCCGAAACGGAAAAACATCCCCATCTAATCAGAATTACAGCGTAGGGGGCGTTATAGAATTTAGTTTTAGGCGCGCGTCGGTGCCTCCGAGGCAGACCAGGCACCGCTGATACTGCCTAGCATAGCGCGTCACGCCGGCGTATGGCGCCAGCCTTTCCAGTGGTGGGCCACGCGACCAGTACTCGCGGACAACGTTTCTTGGCAGCCAAGGGGAAGATACGAGGCCGATGCTTCTGCACATTTATTCCTACGCGATGTAGTCCGGTACGGCGCGCATTGCGTGCCACTGTGAAAAGTTATAGCAGCGTCGAGTAAGCGTTGTGTGCTGTTTGCTTTGTCTCCTTAAGCGGCCTTCTCCAGTTAAAGTTCATCACAATTTTCTGAAGCGGAGCAGGTGGTAGAGCAAGGAGATGGACGCTCACCTGAACACGCAGACGCCATTTAGCGTTTGAGGTACACATGAAAGGCGCGATATTTTCACGCATGCAAAAATGCGAAAAGACATCATATAAACTAAAGCTAACATAAATATATCACTGGTGTATACAGTTTCAAGTTTTAAAATGATTCATGTAGAAAGTGAAGTTTTATTTTCTCACATGGAAAACATAGACGCAATTATTGGGCAAGACAAGTGGGCCGGGAAAGTCTCGCAGAGAAACTGTCGATGGAGCCAAGTATACATGTGCACACCTAGATTAAGTCACCCTGAAGAGCCTCCCTGCTGGATCAGGCTTTTTTTTCATAGTTGAGCTGCAGATACAAGTTGCTTTGCTTGTAACGTATACAAGAACAAACACTTCTCAACGCAAACTATCTTTCAATTTTATCCTTTATTATACGACCACATGTTAAAGACAATGCTTCAAACAGCCCCACTTTAATGTCTGCTATGAAGTCTGCAGCAAGCAAGGGGCAGCATTCATCACAAGAAGCAGTCATAGCAGTGCATGAATGAATACAAAACCGTGCAGCCAGATTCATTCACTCATCTTACTCATACGATATCAGTATTTCATATTAACGCGGTAGCGTTAGAGAGCTCGTGTCGCAGAAATTCCGCTGTCGGCGTCGGTACCGTTGGTTGTGAGCGAAAAATCATCCGTGAGCGAAAAATCGAGAAAGTAGCAAATAAAATAAACGATAAAATCTTCGGTCCCAATGAGGATCGAACCCGGGCCGTTCGGCGTGGCAAGCAGGTGTCTTACCACAAAGCCACGATGTTGCTTGCAGCTGCTTCGGACAAAAACACTACATAAATGTCATGTAGTGAAAGGAGTCTCGACGCATTTTGTTCGCAGGTGTCACGACGAAAACGAGCCCATATGGTAGGCGCATTCGCGAGGCCATCAAACTGCGTCGAAAAACGCCGGGATAGTGCAGCCATCGCCGCTAAATACACACGCGAACTTTAAAACAGCTCTAAAAATGGACAACTATGTCCATCTAGAGGAAAACATATCAAGCAAACGCAGCAAACGCTAGATAATGTGCTGCCATCTGTGAGGCATTGTGAGAAATATGTCTCGACTTTTCATGGCATCCGAGAGGGCCGGCGCGCGGCGTATATCTTGGAGGCCATGCGACTCTTGCTCAGTGGAGTGACATACCCATAGGGCCAATGGGGACGTTTTTTGAAAGCGAAATCTGGACTGCCACCCATTCCTTTCAGCCGCCGCACTGCAACTCTCGTGCTTTATCACAAATTATTAAATGCGAAGCATTTCTTAGCGAACCTCTGGCACTTTGAGCGTTTCTATCTACGTATCTATCTATCTATCTATCTAGCCGCCTACGTCTGGGTGCTCTCATGATCGCCTCCTTAACTTGGTGTAGACCAAAATTTGCATGGGAGGGTAAGAGGATTTGACGAATATGACTGCCGGGTCATGACATGAATAACGTTAAAATCTTGTCGCGTACGTCGTCAAACCCTTTCCACTAGACACGTGTGGCACATACCCGTTTACCACGGGCCGAGGTGTACGGGTATGCGCCACAGGTGACTGACAGTTTATAGCTACCCAGGAACGGCGAGAACAGACATTGTTAACTTAAATGCTAGAGCGTTAAGGAAAACCAACATCGGCAGCGTTGACTCAACGAATGGAAAGAATGAAAATTAGAATCCCAGCAGGAATCGAACCCAAGCATTCTGCGTGGCACTCAGGTATTCTACCACTGAGCCACGCCAGGTCTATAAATTGGTTTGGAAAAACAGCCTACGCAGGCGTAATACCGGTGCAACGTCAATTGTGGTTGTGGCCTTGCTATCTAATTTTACAAGAGAGCAATAAACACTACACGATACTCCTATGATGTCTACTCCTACGATACAGGCGTCATATCAGATTAACGTCTGTAGTTCCAGTGTTGGCTCCGCTTTTATAGCAGCCTAATAAACATTACGTTTCTATTCCTATGATTCAGCAAGCTATATTGAAGCATTGCTCGACCCCGGAGGAATACATTAACGAAAGTTACATATGATATCCACATCACCGCACCGTAAAGTGCACTTATTCCGCCAGAACGACGCAGTGTCCTCTTCATTTCTTACGAGGCTGGGCGATGGCCTCATGCTGACCGAGGATGATGCCAGATTGATTGACAGCCGCTTTGTAGACTAGGCTACGTAGGCCACATACGCCCAGGTTGTCTACAAATACGACAAACACCATCCACTGATGTTGGCCTACGTAGCACTATCCAGCCCTACCAGCCTCGACGGCCTATACCTCACCAACGCGAAGGGTGGCTTCAGGGTCCGACAGGTCGCCGGCTCTATCGACAGACAAATTGTCGACGGAATGACTGAGGCATCCACGAATTCCAACAGCTATACTATACCACATACTTCACTACACATGAACGACTCGTCACCACAATGGCGACCGGATCCTATAACAAGTCATGACCAGCTGCTGGTGCTCACTGACCACGGTGATGATGCCCTTGTTCAAGAACTCTCAAGAACATCTTGCACACATGCACACGGGTTTGTGAAACGTGCGTGCGTTCTCAGGACACGTATAAGCACTACATATCAGCTTACCGCTTCTGGTGTTGGTAATATCCACGTTGCCATTGGCAGCGTTACCCAACCGTAAACAACTGGTTATATAACACATATGCGGCTCTTCAACATATATAAGTGTGCGTATAAAATTTATACAAATCTTTAGCGTCATTTTGTAACGTGCCGCTCAGTAAAAAAGGTTACGCCACAGTCACCCGCATGCTTCGCATAACATCGACTCCCACGGTACGTGGGATCTGCCGAATTTTTTACAGCGAAAGCTGTTATGAGATCATTTCACCGGCCGTTTTTGGCGCCGTAGTTGTCCGCCGCCGCCGCCGCCGCCGCCGCCGCCGCCGGTGTCCGTAACCAGTATCGCTCGAAATAAGAAAAAACACTAAATAAGAAAAAAATTCCAGGATGGAACGAGGTTCGAACCTGGGTCCACTGCGTGGGAGCCCAGTATTCAACCTCTGAGCCATGCCGGTGCTTGAAACTGCTTTGCTGAAAGGTCCTATACAGGCTTCATGTCGGGAAGGAACCACATTAGCATATGCAATATAGCGTGGTAGAAGAGTAAAATAAGCACCAAGCGTAGCACAACGCGAATTCCTTAACCAGGCGTCACACAATGCGAATTGCGCAACGAGCAGGTTGTTGAATGCTTCCAACCCATTACAAAGGACCCTGCCATAATTCTTCATCATCAGGCACAGCATCAACAAAGTGCGCATAATGCCTTACATGGGTTTAGCAGGTACCAACGCTCTCCGTAGAATGACAAAAAATGGCAGAGTGCCTGCTGGCCTACTTCTCCAAAATTACAATTATTTATAGCGTAGTGGGTTCCTCGCAAGTGCACTTGGATTGGTTGCCAAGGAAGCCCATAAGCGCATGATACACTTCCTCTGGGTCTCAGTAAAATTACAATGATTTATAGCGTAGTGGGTTCCTCGCAAGGGCACTTGTATTGGTTGCCAAGGAAGCCCATAAGCGTATGATCCATTTCCTCGGGGTCTCAGTAAAGTTCTTCGCTCCCCCCCCCCCGTCTCTTTCCCACGTCAACGTATGTTATACAGCATGACGGGAGAGGGAAATAGCGACCGGGCGTCACCCAATGCAAATTACATAACTGGTGGGCCGTTTAAAGATTCCAACCCATTAAAAAGGGCTGAGCCATAATTCTTCATCGTCATCAGTCGTCGCGTGAACAAAGTGCACATAATGCCTTACAGACGTGTAGCTGGTGCCTCGCTTCTCCGCAGAATGACGAATAATGGCTTAATAGGTGCTTCCAAACTTCACAAAAATTGTGATTTATGGCGTAGTGGGTACCTTTCTAGTGTACTTGTATTGTAGCCCCAAGAGAGCTTAACGGGCTCTAGAAACGCCGCTCTTCCAGCTTTCGCTGTGACTGTGCTGCGGTTTTAGCGCAGGCCTGGCGTTTTTTTCATTCTTCGCTCAATCAGCCACCTTATATAACAGCCGCAGCATGCATATCTCATCGATCCAGTCATCCATTTCAGGTTGCCCGCCCATCATCGCGCACCACTACTTTTTCTGCCTCGTTCATTTTTCGAGCAGCCACAGACTGCAACGGCCTCCTCCAGGACATCCTCCCCATCGCCTCATCATCTGCCATTCAAGACCGTGTTTGAAGTTCTTCAATGCTAAAACAACTTTCACTGCTTATTGTTAACCTAAACAAAACCACACCCCTTACGTAATGCCCCTCCTAGAAAGGGGGGCCTTTAAATAATAAACTGAACTGAATGAATGAATTTTGTGATAGAAAATCCGCTCAGAAGCTCCTTTGAAATTTGTCTAAATCAGGGGTCTGCAACCTGCTGCCCGCGCGGCAGTATTATGCGGCCCCTGGCAGGACGTCAGAGCTCCCCCCCCCCCCCCACCTCCCCCTCTGCTTGTCACTTCCCACCTGAAGGCCGATATGGCTGTTTTGACCTCAAATGGGTTTACTCGGAAACACAGAAAGATCGCTTCCAGCTGGCATCGTCACCCATCTTCACACTTAGCCAGCGTCTTCACTCCTTCTTTGAGGAGGTCGAAATAAGCAGGAAGAAAGATTCTTTGTGGAAATATTAGGTCAGGGAAACACTTTGATCCAAGAATCTCGAAGCGTTACTCCTTCCCCCCTTAGGCCACTTGTGTCTCGCGCCGTCGTTGTTGCATGGGACCGCATGTTTAACGTGACGATGGTTTCTAAACATGTCAGACAGACAAACAGACAAGCAACCTTTATTTGGTCCTGAAAAGACGATGACTGCCCCCGTCAGATGGTACCGTCTGCGGGCCGCACCCACGACGTTGAGCCGTCGCCATCACTCGCGCTGTCAGGAACGCGCAGTTGCTTCTTTAACTGAACGCAAGCGCGTCTTTGTGGTGCTGAACATCCCACTCCGTAGTGCTTGTGTCACAGTCATGTAATCGAACTGTCATAGTCAGTCTTTAGCCGTGCGCTCTTCACTTCTCTCGTATGCTGAACGTTAGATCAGCACCTCGAGACATGTACCTAAAAAAAAAAGAAAGATGTGCGCTCATGCTTTGCGCAACGTCGAAAAACTAAGGCTATGAGCTAACTCTTTTGGATCTGATCTCGCGCAACTTAACAAAACGCTGGTTTAAGTAAATTCTGCCACTCCTGAGAAGGAAGCGGTTTCTGCGCTGTCAGTCCTCTGAAGAGGAAATAAGCGTTGAGAGCAGAGCAAGTTTACGAGCCATATCCTGATGTCTGTTGAGACAGATCGCGTGCCAGCGTTCGCGACAGTGCCCTTATGACCAAAGTTAGCAGCTGCTGCTGGAGCGACACAGACTTCCAGCGCCCTCACCGATGCCCCTGTACCCGGCGAGAGACAGCCGGGATGTTCCCCCTGTGCTTGAGGAGCCATCTACTTCATGCCCCGCACGCCGGACTATTGAGCCCTTCGTGCGACGGAGTTAGCCGGCTATTCTTCACTCTGCTTCAGCCGTGTTGCTGCTATGTAATTGCTATTGCGGCCATGAAATTGATAAATTCTGCGACCTTAATGTTCCATTTTAGTGTCGCGACGGCGCTCACTGGTAGCGTTTGGTTCACTTCTGTTGGTCATGGCTGCGCATCTAGTGCTGGTAGGAGCCACGTATAAATTCTTTCTTTCTTTCTTACTACGTCAGGCGTCACGAATAAGACATCCTTCGCCCATGCACTTTCTAACCATTAATAACACTTATTCGATATATTTGAAACTATTTGAAATGAAACTGATGCCCTGAAATTACATCGTGAACTGCATTTACCAGCACCCTTCTTAGGCGGTTTTATTTTTCGCACGTTTTAGCTACAAACGCTGAATGCAGGTCGAAGGAAGGTGCTGAGCAAGAAGCAAGAATGCTGCTAAGTGCTTACGCCATAAACCAAGGGTCTCAAACACGCGGAGGCTTTCTTTTTTTTTGAGATGCTGACGCAAGAAAAGTATGTAAACATAAACCGTGAACGAAACACGAATACATGTTTATGAAGGTTCTCGCGCACGTTAAAGCATTTCTCGAAGTCACGGCTGTCCGCTTCGCACATATCGTCTCGTCCTACTCTCAAGGAAAACTCGTTGGTGCACTATAAATGATGCTGCTGGCTTACGCTTCGGGTATTCTCGCTTCGTTTATAGAACACGGATAGTGAGACAGCGTTCTTTTCGATGCCGTTGCTCGGCTTGGCGCACTCCGATGTTTACCGAAGGCTTTCCGGCATTTCTGTAAACACTTGTCTGACCGCCCGCAGAACATTTATATTAAACATATAGTAGCGCAATTTGTTTTCGTAAAATAAGTTTACGTGCTTGTATTACATAACACAAACTAACAGCTTCCGGTGTATAGAGTACGACTACATTTTTCCTTAAACTTCGCTGTTTTGACTACTGGCAACTAGATGGCGAGACGATCAGTTCTTAGAGTTCTGATTGCTCGCGCGTAGATGGCGCAGTGAGGTGTAGCGCTTCGCGAGGCATCGTTCTCTTACAGATTTTAAATCTTTTTCGAATTATTTTACGCTATATTTCAGCGCGCTGAAAAAGCTAACCCAAGAGTTTTACGCTAAATTAAATTTGTCTAATACGAATACTGTCGCCGGCGCTTCTGCGAACGCTGACGGGTGCTTTCCGCTGTTGGGTTTTCAATGGCGGAATATCGAAGGCACTGCGTCTGGATTCAACATTTGATTTCATTTTCAACGGCATTTGTGTGAAGAAACAACGGTTCTACACATAGCCGTCAGCAGTGGGCCGTGCAAAGCAACGCGCTCTTCGATAGCTCCCATTGGTTTCATCTCACTGCAATAACCCGCAGCTTTCGGAGCTTTAGAGTTTCCAGAAAAGTGTGAAAGCTGGTCCCGGACGTGACAGATGTGTTGCTGTGTTCCAGCAGCCTACGATCACGCATTTTGTTCGCATCGTACTACAGAAGAGTTGAAACTCTTCTGAATTCGCCACTCGTAGAGGGTCATCACGCGGAAAAAGAAGGCAAGCGGCTACAGGGAGTTCGGCTCACGAGCGGTGGTGGGCTGGGAATTACGCCATTTCCGTTTGTGCCTGATATGCCAGCTCAAACCACTAGAGCGCTCCGTAGTGTGCTAGCTGACCATAAGAGCACCAATTATTAGTTCGATACGTGACAGCTAAAGTTTGCACTGGTCATTATCATAGCTTGCCTATGATAGATTTATTTATTTATTTATTTATTTATTTATTTGCCTGTTTGTTTATTTATTTAATTATTTATTTATTTGTTTTGTTTTCATACTCTCAGGGTGCGAGGGCATTACTGAAAGGAGTGGTCTGACAACAATACACCAATAACCGCAGTTTTGAAGGCGGCAGATTCTTCGATTGCAGCAATGGAGGCAGGGAGGTGGTCCCAGTCACTGCTTGTTTGCGGCAAGAAAGAAGCATGGCAAGTGTTAGTGCGGTATATGGGAACTTTAACTTTGTGATGATGGTCGAAGCGTGGTGATACATAATCCGGGGGTAGGAAAAGATCACTTGCAAGTGTTGTATTCGTGTAAAAGATTTTTTTGAAATATGTTTAAGCGGCAGTACTTACGGCGTGACATAAGTGTTGGTAGACCTCGGGTAGCTTTCATTGAAGACACACTGGCGTAGCGGTTGGAATTAGAAGGCACAAAACGGGCTGCACGGTTCCGAACAGATTCACTGTATTTAATAAAGAGCTAAATGGTTCCCAAGTAGAACAAGCGTATTCCAATTTGGACCTAACGAGCATTGTGTACAAATTAAGCTTTAAATCTGAAGGGACGAATGAAAAATTACGGCGGAGAAATATAAGCATGCGATGAGCATTATGAATTACATGTTCAACGCGCATATTGCAAAAGTGGTTGTGGGTTATATGCACGCCAAGATAACGGTAACCAGTAACGGGGTTTAAAGCGGAGTTTTCAAGGGTATAGGAAAAATTGCCATTAACTTTATTGTGATGCCTTACTTTCATAACTTTAGGCTTACTAATGTTTAATTTTATGAGCCACTTCTAATTGTGTGTCACTAGAAATGTCATGTGTGTTATGAATCACACGATACAGCTCCCAATCATCAGCAAAAAGCCCAATGGTAGAATTGATTCCAACAGGTAAATCATTAATATAAATAAGAAAACGTAATGGACCTAAGACCGAACCCTGTGGTACGCCTGATGTAAGCCTTGCGGTAGGAGAGTTATAATTATTAGCGTGAACATACTGCAGATGGTTTGTTTGAAAACAGTGAATCTAGTCAAGGACGTTAGGATCTATACTTAGCTAGCTCATTTTAAGAAGAAGGAAAGTATGCGAAACAGTGTCGAAGGCTTTAGCGTAATGCGTAATCTAAAAATATGCAGTCGATAATGAAATTGTTGTCGAAAGCACGAAAAAGATCGTTAGTAAAAGAGAGTAACTGCGTTTCACAAGAGAAGTGCTTTCTGAAACCGTGTTGCCAAAGGGAAAAAATTAATTGGATTCAAGAAAAAATACAAGTTCGAATAGATGATGTGCTCGAGAAGTTTGCAGGGTACACTGTTAAAGATATTGTCCTGTAATTGAGGGCGGAGTGGGTGTTACCTGACTTGCGAAGTGTAACCACCTTCCTTCCAATGATCAGGCTAAGTGAAAGACTGCAAAGACTGCGAAAAAAGTTAAGTGAGTTTAATGGAAGAATAAAGTTTTGTGTTTTTTAACAAGTTTGAATTGATGTCGTCATTACCTGCAGAGCTAGAAAATTTCATTTTTTCTATTATACGCCACACTGCAGCTGAAACAACAGGTATGAAATCCATAGGAAAAAAAGGAAGGGTCTTCGACAGAAGGCATGGAAAAATGTGTTGCGCCTGAAAAACAAGGAACAAATACAACATTCATCACATTGCAGCAGTCACCACTAGAAATAGCATCACCATTACCATCGAGTTTATGAAACGTTGTAGATCCACTGCCATGAACTACATTCCAGAATTGTCGGGGATTATCTTCCAGTAGAGCGGATAGGGTAGTTTTGTGGAATACATTTTTAGCCTGTGCAATGGCGTTTTTGTACTCGTGTTCAACGACAAAGTACGCGTGCCAACGTTCAGGCGTCATCACCACTTTTGCTCGGCGTCAAATCATTTTCTTCTTGTTTAGTAAGCGTTTCAAATGGGCGTTAACCCAAGGGAGTTTAGAAGAAGAAAGGAAATGTTTTTTAGGAATGTAGAGGTCAATCAAAAACGTGACGTTTTCTTTAAACATCAAGCAATTTTTTAATGGTGAGAGTATAAAAACCCGTCATATAGTCTGTGATGAAATTAGCAAGTTCATTATTGATTGCAGGAAACTTGGCATTTTTATAATATTTAATAAATTTAACTTGATTCTTGCAAGGCAAATGGGCATGAATACTACAGTGAATAAGACAGTGATCACTTATACTAGGCATAAAGACGAGGCGCGAAACGAGTTCTGGAGTAGTAAGCAGCAAATCTAGTACATTAGCAGAATGAGGTGAGCAACGAATAGGCCGCATTACCAGTTGCTTAAGGTTCAATATAAACAATCATTCAAAAACGACGAACATTCCGTTAAATTTACCGCAAGACATTGCGTGTTAGTAGAACAGAATATAGAAGGCAAGTTGAAATCTTCAAAAAGCAATAAAGGACATTTGGGAAACCGAATAGTCAACTTATTTAGGACATCATGTAATTCTTGAAAAAATGTTGTTCAAGACTGTGGCGGTTTGTAGCACACGCTGGAGTTTCTATGCCCTGTTAATGGACATGCGCTAACAAATTACAACCAAGTGTCGACCATAATCGCAATAGAGACCAAGGTATCTCGGAGAGCTATCAAAACACCTCCGCCTCGACGACGAGTACGATCCGAACGATAAATTTTGTAACCCGCCTCGCAGTGCAATATTTCAAAGCCATGGATTGCGGAAGAAAGCCAAGGTTCTATGAAGAGTACCACATCCGCAGAACGCTTGTCAATAACGGAAGATAAGTCGTCGCGCTTGTTACACACGCGACGTACATTAGAATACAGCAGGGAAACCTGACTGGCTGATGGCGTTCGTGCCAGCTATGTTACTGGGGCGCGTCAACTGGTAGCAGCTGGAAGAGTGACGGGGGAAGCCCCAACGAATTCTTTTGTCGCAGCGTCAGACTGCTGTCGGCCTCCCAGAAGGTGACAAAGAAAGCGCCGGCGGAATCGCGTTTCTTTGTGAATATTGCGGGCACCAATTTCTTAAGACGCACCGCCTCCCTGTGGGGAGGGTTGGGCCGTCGCCACAGAAAGCTTAAAGAAAGCCGCGAAATCTGCCATGAAATACTGTACGGACACTCTTTTCGCGGAAGTGGATTGTACCAGGTGGATTGCTGGCACATGTGCCTTTTCGTGCCCAGACGACAGGCCACCCGAAGAGAAAGCGCAAGGGCTGGCTTACACCACACCATGTGCCTATTATGACGCTTCGTACGAGGGGGAAACAAAGAACTTCACTGAGAGGTTGCGACAACATAAAAGCGACGTCCGCAAGGTCGAGTGAAATAGGAGTACCCTCGCTGAGCACAGAGTGGTGAACGACCACCGCATCAAATTTGACAACTCCTGCGTCTTCGACTTAGAGGCCTATTACTATAAGCGGCTTTTTGTAGAATCCTAGCCCATCCAGGCGACAGCCGGTAACGTCAACCGGTCTATAGGACACCTGTCGATCGAGAGTCTGCCTGAACGGAAATCTGTACATCAGGGAGAATCGGCGTAATCCCATACAGAAGGAAGAAAACCCCGAAAAAGAATGCGAGTGGTACTCTACACGCCGGAATTTTTTTTCTTGTATTGCAAAAACATATAATTTTTTTACTCACTATCTTGCTTGGCATCCCTCTGTTTCAACCAAAGCCCATAAATATCGCTGTCACAAGAACAGCCCTAACCCTGGATAAGCTAACTGTGGTTACGGCTAAACACGGTTTCAGGTAGCTACACGGCAGACATACCCGCAGTTAGTCTCCTAACCGTGGTTATCGCCAACGGGTTATCCAGAAGAGAGCGACACGGATTCGAAAACAAATCTTTCAGATTTCATTATTTATTTTATATGTTATGCACATACCACTCAGTAGCCCGAAAAGGAACTAAGTTTTCATATTAACTGCATAATTTACGAGGAAAAAAATATCCAGCATAGTCACTACGGAAGGACCAATTTTATTACCTGTCGTTGTCGAAAGTTCACGATGATGCAAAACACAAATATTACCGTTAAAAAAGGGCATTTTGCGTATAAAATGTATGCGCAACAAACAGTAAAGTAACTATGGTTGAAACTTGTGGAGCGAAGGAAATTGTTTTTGAAAAAAATGTCTAAATATGGGGCATGTTATAATAGTTGCTGCATAATAGTTTCTACAATGTTGATAAGGCTTATCAACTTTGTTTTGAAAATTAATTTTGCTTCTTTCTATCTGCTACTGCAGCTAAGTTTCTGGTTATTGAACTCCTGAGCGAGCGAGACTGATCTTGAACACCTTCACAAAAACGCTCGCAATTTTTGCGGTAATTAGACAAGTTAAAGTGAACAAACGATATTTATGCAGAGATATCTTTTGCCGTGACTAGACCATTAAAGCTTTACTTTACTACCACAAAATATGCGCATCTATTTTACTAGTAGAAGCACGTCGTTGGAATTATTGTACATCTTTTAAGAGTTAAGTGATGCTTTCTTTGCGGACAGCGTTAATGGTTGAATCTCATATTGTGTAAAAGTCAAGTCGAGAAAAATGACTTCACCATGTGCCACAGTCAGAAGCCATCACATGTAACTCTACATCACATGCAATGTTATAGTGACCTTTAAGCCACTATAACATTGCTAAGGTCCGGTGCATTTTACTGTGGGCCTGAAAAGGTCCACAATATTGAATAAATAAAATAAATAATAAATTGATTAATAACAATAACGACGTACAAGCCCTTAAGAGAGATCTTTCTCTCATCGTAGCTGGGTGCTACGATGAGAGAGGGTTAATTAGGTTGAACACTAACAAGTCGCCTCTTCTATCTTTTCACCGCAGGCCGTCCTATCCCGTCCGTGAATATTCAATTAATGGGTCCATAATCTCCTGTTTAAGCGCTTACAAATACCTTCGCGTCAGTCTCCTCTTCGATATGTCCTGGTTAAAGCACATTAGTAACATAACTAAGGATGCTAACAGAGTGCTTGGCTACTTTAGGCGTAACCTCCGACTTGCTCCCGCCTCTGTCTAACAACCTGCATACTGCACTTTCATTAGACCTAAAATCGAATATGCATTCACAGTATAGCGTGCTCACCAAACTAACCACATCAACATGTTAGAAGAAATACAAATACGCGCAGTATGGTTTATTTTCTTCGATTATTCTTATACCACAAGCATTACAGTTTTCAAGTCGCGAGCTAAGGTATCTGACCTTGTACTTCCCGAAAGGTTCCCCGTCTTTCACTATTTCACAAGTTCTTTCATGCATGTCGCGTGACCTCCAATATTTCGCCAGCCTTCCACCGTTATAGCCGCACCAATCATGGCATGGGCTTGTATGCTTCCCCAGCTCGGAATAGTCAAATATCTTCCTTATTTGTCCGAAAATCAACAGACTGGTATAGACATCCCACTTCTGCTGTGTTTAATGAGAACCCTCTCCATTTTGAACGCAATATCGAAGAACTAACTTTGTGGAAAATAAAACGTATGCCATTTGTATTCATGTAAAAACCCTCCTTGGACCTTTGAGGTAAGCGAATTAAATAAAGAAAAACAGCCCCACCCAAGTTTGTTGCGCATACTAACCGCGTGCTAACAAGGCAATGCTTACTTTTGGATCGGCGCATTCAAAACTTGTGAAGCGCGCTATTGCGATGACTTGCTACACACAAGTACTGATAAAGGGTTGTCATCACATGATTCAGTGCAGGTTTTGTAAGGAAACTGAATGCATCACTGATGCTGGTTTCCTGCTGTTTTATCTGTCTGCAGTTGCGGAGCGTCTGCTTAGAAAAACTATTGCTCGCACACGTAGAAAAATGGACGAATTCCCTATAATCACGACGTGGCCCACTATATCAAGAAAGTAGGGAGTAGATATGTCTCTTTCTACCCCAGAGAGGCTGGCTAGGTTGAGCAAGGCCGTGAGTCCTGGTTCCCAGGAAGATAAAGCATGCGAGACTAAGCATCGGAGCAAATTTGTTCCTTACGTTGAAGAGGTGGTGTACTCCCTACCCCTGCCCGGCGGAAAAGGTCCATCGGCCAAACGGGCCGCTGTCTACATGAGGGCCTGAAGGCGCACGGTCACAGCGCCTCTTCAGCGGTGTCGGGCCACCTTGACATTCACTGCCGAGAGTGCGGCTGCGTTTCCGACATCCAGCGCTGCGCTGTGGTTAAACATCATCAAGACCGGCTGATACGCGAAATTTATGAGGCTTCAGGAATGGCTAGGCTAGACAGCGTGTGTGTCAGCAGGCCTTAGATTGCTTTATCACATAAAGAAATTGATTTTATTCAGCACGATTGTACATGTGACGTTCATGGCGCGCTCTCATGGTGATGATGTATGGCAGTGTTTTTTATCTTTTCTATCGTTTTATCATTCTTCTCTTTTATTGAGATAGCAATGATATGGACAGTCTCGGCTGGATTTTGCCGTCGTCATGCACCGTATATGTATAAGTATATATATATATATATATATATATATATATATATATATATATATATATATATCAAAGTCCCAAAGAAAAATAATTCATAATCACGTGTCCGAAGCGCGGAATCGAACCAGCGACTTCTCGTTCCGCAGCGCGCGGCGCTAACCACTACGCCAGAAAGCGCAGATTCTTCTGGTAGCTAACGGCGAGCGTTATATACACACCCTTTACCACTGGCAGGACTCAGAGACGGCAGGCGCTTATAAAAGTTCCTTCATTACCAGCGAGATGGCGCGAGGAGCGCGACGGGCGGATTTAAAAGTCGTCGGCGAGCTCGCTGGCTTCTTCTTACATTTGCGCAGAAAGAACCTTGCCCTTCCGCTGTCTCCTCGCGCGGTTTTCGCGTGGTGAAGGGAAGAGGGATGTTTCGAGCTTTCACCGTGATGTCCGCGCTCATGTTACGGAGCGTACGAAAGTCACTCGAGCTCAAGGGACAACACTAAACGAACAAACAGAAGATGAGCGCGAACTATCAAGTGTCACAGCTCGACACTTGAAGCACCTGAGTTTCCTTCGCTGCTTCGGCGGCCTTTGCAACGGGAGCGCTGTTCAAACTGAGAGTATCCATTGGCGAGCCTCACTTCGTATAGCATTAGTTTCTTGCTATCGCATTCATTGTATCGCCCTTGGGGCGAAACTGTGACTTTTTTCTTTCTGTTCACAAACCTTCTTTTGTGTGATATATGGAAAGGTGACTAACACTGGAAATGCTAATAACTTGCAGAGTGATCTTAACATGCTAAGTAAATGGTGCCAGGACTGACAGGTGGAAGTCAACGTAAACAAAACAAAGGTTCTTTCATTCACTAGAAAATAAGTATAATAACTAATCATTGCAAACTGAATAACAAGCCAGTTGAAAATGTATCCAAGTTTCGGTGTCTGGGAGTTCCTTTAACGCGTGATTTATCATGGAACTTACACATCAGCACTATCACTGGCAGCACTTATGAGACACTAGGATTTATCAGACGTAACCCACAATTCGCCAATCTTGCTACTAAATATTTAGCTTACACTACCCTAGTCCGCTCTAAACTTGAATATGCTTCAGAAATCTGGAGCCCTCATGAGACGTATCTCATAAATAAACTAGAATCTCATCAGGAGAGTCTAACCTCTTCCTCACCCAAAGAACAGCAGAGCTCAGTCAGCTACTCTGAGAATGTTGCAGACGGGGTCTTTCCCGTCGCGGGGCATCCTCAGTAAGATGTACTCGGACGTTGACCCTGGTTGCCCCGACTGCAGTGAAACCTTTAGTTTCATGGCTCACATGCTCTCGCGATGTCCCGCGTTGCCTAAAACCCTTCTCTCCAGAAGGCGAATGGGAGGAGGCCATCAGAAGCACGGCACTCCGAAAGCAAGCCCAGGCTATCCAGAGGGCCCAGGAAAGGGCGGAGCGTGACGGCGTTCTGTCCTCTACGTGGGCGCAGCCAGCGGTTACAACGGCCTCCCGTTAGGGGGTCCTGTCAGTAACACCTCAGGATGCAATAAAGTTCTTTGCCTGTCTGTCTGTCATCAAAACAAAAGTGCCCGTTCCATAACAAATATTTACTCTCGGACATCTAGCAATATTGGAATAAAAATCTCTCCAAAGCTACCTTCTTTGCAATCACGCAGAGTGCTGTCACTTTTCTCCCTCTTTCGCAATATCTATCATAACTATTCCCAACTGTTTGCACTTATTAAACCTGCCCATCAAATACTTGCTCCTCTGGACCACGACTTCAAATTAGAACCTTTATTCGCCCGGAGTAACCTGTTTTTTATCTTCACCTTTAGTACTTGCTGTTATTCAACGGCATCAACTGCCTAACGATATTGTCTGTATAACAAACCGCGACGAATTTACGCGCAAATTGAAGCTTCATCTTGGTGTCTGAGTGACTTCATATAACAGTCACAGATGGTAGGTACTTATACTGATTTTGTTTAGCACACTGTATTACATAGAATAATTTGATGACCTGACTAAAGATGAGGAGGAAAATCTTTTGCCTTGCTTGTTTATGCGTTACGCTTTCCATTTATAGCAGTTTGTAATATATTCATTTTTCAGGTTTTGGTAAATATTGATACGATATTATTTGTTTTTTTCAAAGCTTGTTTTGTACTCTATTGTTCCCTCTGATTTTATGTTGTATGCTACTCCCCACATATGCATTGGCCTGGAGCCTTTAGGGCACATGAATAAATAAGTATATGCTGCGGATGTACATATTGTGCGATTGCGACAAATAAACATTGTTGTAAGTCAGAGCTGCAGCCTGTGTCCTTCTCTTACAGGTCCTCTGTCCTTTTGCGCTGCTTTATGTTATGTACGTAACAAGTTGTCTCTTACGGTACTAAACTCGTGTGACATCACGTAACAACTAGTCAAAGAGTAAAAATCATGGGCCATCACGTAACCACTCATCACGTCAGTCAGTCAATGAACTTTATTTATAAATTGTCCTGAGGAGCCGATTCCCCTCAAGAGGGAGGGTCGGCTGCGGGCCGCGCCCACGTGGGGACAGGAAGAGCGAGCCCCTCCGCCAAATTGCGGGCCCTCTGGACAGCCCGGATTTGGACCTCCCGGTCCGAGCTGGTGATTGCCGTCCTCCAGGCGTCCTCTGTGCTGAGATTCTCGCAATCGCGCAGCGCCGTGCATTGCCAGAGCATGTGGGCTAACGTGCATCGTCTCTCATCGCAATGAGGGCAGTGCGGCTTTATGCTGTCAATAAATTTGCTGTACACTAAAGGCGACGTACCTAAAATCGCGTAACACCTAGTCCTGCCGCTGAAATCATGTAGGTTCTAGTCAAATTACTAGAAATCATGTAATAGAGCTTACCAACCAGTCACGTGAGTAAACTCGTGCAACATCAACGAGTGACGTCACAAAAAGTACGCAACAAAACGTAACAATAGTCACGTGCCTAAAATCCACGTGACATCAGGAAACATCTAGTCACGTGACTGAAAATCAGGTAACGCCTAGTCACGTCACTAAAGTCCCGTTACATCCTTTACCAAAAAAGCACTCACGAAAAGAACGCACACAGGACGAGCGCGAACTAATACGTCACAGCTTGACACTTGAAGCGCACTGCTCAAACATAAAGCAGGTACACACAAGACGAGCGCGAACTAATTGTCACAGTTGTTACTTATTTCTGTTTGGACAGCGCGCTCCTTTCGCAAACGCGGCCGCTGCAGCGAGCGAAGCGAAGCACCCCACTGGCCACCCCTTCTTTCCTCGAGATAAGCGCATGAAAGCGACACGCCCTGTAGAGCGAAGAGCAACGGCGTTCGCAGAAGCGGGGCGACGATCTTTAAAGCGCGCCAGACGCGCGCACGTGGCGCCATCTATGTGGCTACTAAGAAAGCATGCTGAATTACATGGTGTATATAAATAGCTCGCCGTTAGCAGGCTGAAAGACGGTGCTGTCGTGGCCTAACGTCTAACGCGGCGAGCTGCAAAGCGAGAGGTGGCCGGTTCGATTCCGCGCGTCGGAAAGAATTTCCGAAATATTTTTCTTTATGGCTTTTCTATATATATATACACATATACATATACGGTGAATGACGGCGGCCGGCGACGGCAAAAATCAGCCGAGTCTGTCCATATAATTGCTATCGCAATAAAAGTCACGTGGCTAACATCACATCACGTAAGTAGTCTCATCACTAATATCAGGCAAATCCTATGACGACTTCTCTCACGTGACTGAATATCACGTAGCATCTAGTCATGTGACTAAAATGGCGCAACATCACGAGACAGCTAGTCACGTATCATGTTCCCAACATAAAGCATGTAACAACTGGTTATGTGACTAAAATCACGTAACTGCCAGTCATGTGACATGTTCCCGCCAAAATCAGGTAACATCTAATCACGTGACTAAAAACCACGTAACATCCCATGACATGTAGTCACGTTGCTGAAATGAAGAAATATCATGTAGCAACTAGTCAAATGACTAAAAAAGTCAGTTTCGCCGCAACGGCGAAGCAATGAATGCGATAGCAATAAATTGGAATGTAACGCGAAGAACGGAAAGCAGCTCGAAATTGCCAGCGCGTCGCTCGAGCCCAAAGGACGCACGAAAAAAACGCACACAGTACGAGCGCAAACTATCATGCGTCACAGCTCGACACTGGAAGCGCACTGCTCAAACATAGAGCAGGACGCACGAAACGAACGAACAGGTACACACAGGACGAGCGCGAACTAACTGTCCCAGTCGTTACTTATTTCTGTTTGAACAGCGCGCCCCTTTCGCAAACGCGGCTGCTGCAGCGTCGAAGCGACCTTCTTACGCTCTGTGACTTCAGCGCAGACATCGCGGGGAAAGCACAAAACATACAGCCCCCCCGCCCCTCCCCCCCCCAGCCAGCCGCCCCCTTCTTTCCTCGAGATAAGCACACGATGGCGACCACGCTCGCAGGAACGGGGCGACGATCTTTAAAGCGCGCCACGCGTGGACATCGCGCCATCTATGTGGTAACTCAGAAAGCATGCTGAAGTAAGTGATGTATATAAATAGCTCGCCATTAGCAGGCTGAAAGACGGTGCTCTTCGTGGCCTAACCGGCTAACGCCGCGCGCTCGAACGCGGGTGGTCGCCCGTTCGATTCCGCGCGTCGGAAAGATTTTCTGAATTACTTTTCTTTGTGGCTTTGATATATATATATAGACATATACATATACGGTGCATGACGGCGACGACGGCGACGGCAAAAATCAGCCGAGACTGTCCATATAATTGCTATCGCAATAAAATCACGTAACAGCTAGTCACTTTACATGTCCCAGCCAAAAACCAAGCAGCAACTAGTCATGCGACTAAAATCGCGCAAGACTACGTAATATCTAGTCACCTTGCTGAAATCACGAAACATGGTCACGTATCTTAAAGCACGAAACATTACGTAACAACTAGACACGTTACTAAAGATCACTTAACTGGTGACATGACCTAAATCGGGTATATTCATCTAACAAGTAGTCAAGTGACATGTTCCTGCTGAAACCCTTTAACACAAGCGCGCAGTGAAACCGGAGAAGAATAGCCAAACCTAGCCGTACCTGGTACCCGCCAAGCAAAAAAAAAAAATTCCCCCACCTCCCCGAAGGGAATCGTGAGGAAATGCGAATGCATTTCTTGCGCCGAGAGTACACGGCGTAGTAATATTAATGGCGTGAATCTGGACACATCGACGCGCTCAAGTGTCTCCCTTTTGGGCGCCTCTTTCAACCAATTCTTCCTACGTGCTTTCGTAATCACCTCATGGATGTTGTCACCGCCTTCAGTGCAGCACAAACGCGTTTAGAATGTGCTGTTTTCAGGCTGTGCCAAGGCAGCACAAACGCTACAAACACGTTTCAAACGCACTGCATTGAGGCGGTGGCGCAGGGAGGAGAGAGAGCGAATGGCGAGAGAAGGAGTGGCAAAGCACTGTACCTACCATCGCGCGCGCCCGCAGCTGTTGCTATGGGAGAGGGAGTGAGAGGGGAGAGGCCCGCGGACAACGCCGGATGCCTCACATAGCCCGACTAAGAAATGCATCCGCATTTAAAACTCAGAAGAAGCCAGGTCGAGCACTGCGCTGTTGATTCCAGCCAAGCGGCACTAATGCAAGCTGCGCGCATTTTATCCCATATTAGCAGGGTTAGAAAAAACGAGCCCGTACTGTGTTCATAAGATATACACTACTATGGGAGAGCATTAAGCTATCCCGGCGTCTCGTGAGAGATCACAAGGACGGCGTAGCACTGTCAATAGAGCCAGTATATAAGGCAATACCAACGTTACCTCATCCAGAAAAGCCTCCTTGCTAGATCTGGTTATATAACCGAGTTCGGCTGCCTATACAAATGTTTTTTACTTTTTTTACGCAATTGAAATACCGCAAACCTAAAAACGAAGCTTGGATTTTGTCCTTTAAGCAAACGAGAATAAGATAAAGAAGATGCTTCAAATGGTGCCGTGAAAATGTCTGCTGCGAATTTCTTCACAAGCAAGGGGCAGGGTCAGTGGCCCTGGTAATGAAAGCAAAGAATGAATGAATGAACGAAGAAGATGGCTGACCCCTCGACCATAGAAATTGGTATAACGCGAAAGTGAAACGTCTCGTTAAAGATGTAGTTGATTGTTCATAGTGCATTGGCATATGTGAGCTTGTACAATGTATGTTTGGCAGGCATAGCATCGCTTGATGTGGACGCACCCACGTCGCGCCTAGGAGCACATCTCCGTCCCGACGACTAAAGCCTATGATCATGATTTAACCCTTGCGGTAGCTGATGTAGTCAAGATACCCCTGGCCATCGCATATGGTAAATCCCGCTCAAAGATGGCATCAAAAAGCTCATAGTAAGCAATTATACTCGATATGCACTCCTTCAAAGCGTCGTGAAACGCGAAGTGAAACGCGAGGAGCGTCGTGTGTTTCCTCTGGCCTGGCTGGTAATTCTCACAGGGTTAGCGGGGAACACGATGCGACAGCCAGGCGAGCATCGAAGAGCTATTTTTATATTGGATGCTGTGAGCGAGGCTTGGGCTAAAACGGCCACCCCCGCGGTGTGTTAAAGCGTTGATGATATTACACTTTCCCTATTGGAAACGCACCGAATGGCATGGTCGTAGCAAAGGCGCGTTGCAGGGGCTAATGGCGGAGGAACTTTTTTTTCGAGGCTGGTGGTACACATGTCAACGCCCCGTTTTAAAGGGGAAGCTCATAGCATCTATTCACGAGCACAGTGAGAGGAAAGTGTGAAAGGTAAAAGGCGCGTTCGTATAACATCCGTTATGTGTTTGGCGGTAGCTCATTGGGCTATACGCCCGCCAGCCATCGTCGCGGGCCGAGAGGTCCTGGGTTCGACTCCTTTCCACGGAACATCTTCTGATAGTTCTTTTCTTTGCCATCTGATGGCATTGATTTTGCTGACGTATTTCCGTGGCGGAAATACGTCATGAAAGTATTCGTGTAACCCGGCATAAAACACTTTCGTGTTAAAAATAGGCCGCTATCCCGCCCTGCAAACGTGAATGTCTAGCGAAGCAGCATGAAACACCGCAAATACTGGTGGGAGGTTTGCTTTATTATGAATTTAGAGGAATGGAAGTGATAGTCGGTCTGTGGTCGCGTGGTAGACCGTGATTAGAATTTGGTTCCGCGACCGTTTTCAGCAAGACGAATTTGTTCCTTCCGTCGAAGGTTGTATTCACGTTGTTCTTTTAGCGTCTTCATTTCGCGTGGTCTACCCTTGAAGGTCTTGGGAGGACCTGATTGAGTTGCTAGACGTGTCTTCCTTTTATATAAGAAAGTGGGAAACACCTGCGGAGAGAAGGGCCGTTTGACATCATTCGAAGCCCTCATGTAAAGTGTGTAGCAGCTGCAACCCAATTCTTAACTGGCAAATGCGTGGGAGGTTGTTCCAGCATTGTTCACAGGCACCTTAACATCCACCATGTGGTTTTTATGCTTGTTTTATGGTTTCCTTTATTGAAACGCACACTGAGCTCTAGGCTGTATGCGTGATTGCACATGAAGATATGCCATTTGCCCAGTGGCGTACCAACTAATGCGCGAGGGGGGGGGAAGCGTCGCTCACTCTGTCCCCCGTATAACTAATACATATATATATATATATATATATATATATATATATATATATATATATATATATATATATATATATATATATACATATAATGTGATCACTAAGAGCGGCATCGGGGTTCTAGCGCGCGGGGACAGCGAGCGGGTAGAGGCAGAGGAAGAAGAGGTCAGACAATAGAACAGCTAGCCCAGGATCGGGTGCTGTGTCCGTCTCTGTTCCTTACAATGGCGCAGTCTACAACGCAAGTCAAACCTTGCAGCTGAAGCCACCTGTCATCGCGCGTCGTCGGCAGCGCGGGTCTCTCCATCCTAGGAACGCCGCCCACGCTTCCTCGATCATGGACACATTGGCCCGACCGCTGCTACAGCTACCCATCAAACCATCCCAGGACGGCGTCCAGGCCTCCTCGGTGATTCAAGGGCACGCTTACCCCGGCGCCGCCAAGACAGTGCACGGCCTACCGTTACCCGGGAATGCTTCCCGTGGCGACACCCTCTCATTCAGGGCTCCACCGGCACCTGAGGCGCTTTCGGATGCGGTACAAGCTCCTTCGGACCAGCAGCCCGCCGTCATGGGCCCAACCACCACCTACTGATCCGACATTACTGGCTCCGCACGCGAACCATCGGAGAGCGCCGCGCACCTGCGGCGTACCATTGCGCGACTTCATGTCACGGCCAACGCCTTGACAGCGTCGAGTTCTGTGCTGTTTCCTCCCATCATTCCGGCACTGACAGCCATCAACGCCATGTTGGATGTGGTTACCTCGCTAGACCTCGAGGCCAGCTCGCCTGAGCAACGTAGAGAGCTCCGGTCTACCCTCAGCCAGGTCTCTATCCAACTTGGTGACTTCGCGCACACACTCTGCCGTTTCGCTCCTGCCGTATCACCATCCCAGGCTACCTTTGTACTACCGGAATTCCGCGGCTTTCAGGACGACGCCGAAAAATGGGTGGCGACCGTCAACGCCCTGGGAGATCGCGAAGCCTGGACGGAGGTGCAGAAATGGTTCATGGCGGGACTGCCTTCGGGAAGGTGCCGCGGCGTGGCACAGGTACGACGGCGTGAGGCAGCAATCCTGGGCCGAGTGGAGCACCAGGCTCATAGCTGCCTTTGGACCGATTGACCACCACCTCGCTGCCACCACCCAGTCCAACCTCACCGCTACCGAGGATGGAGCTCTGAAGGGGCACCACCTCGAGGCTGCAACTGCGCGCTGCAGCTCACATGCAGACAGTGTCTCAACCTGCCCTGGGACAAACACACAACTGAGACCAGGCCTACCACCTCAGGTCGCAGACTCGGCGTCTGTATCCAATGCCATAACATCCCTGCCAGTGACCGAGATCATTTTCTGTCCACATCTGTCGGAAAAGCCACCCCCATGCTCGTCATCGCTTGAGCGCCTGGAGGCACCGGCACTTGCAGTATTGGACGCTCCGTCATGCAACGAGCCGTACTTGTCGGTCGATTCAAACGAGATTCTCTCGGACCAGACGGAGGCGGATCTGCGTACCTCACATCATGCACTGGCAGAACGTGAGAACGTTTCCAACTTGCTGCGAGACGTCTCTCCAGAAGCCGCCAGTGTGTCTGACACGGCGGAGATTGACCTGCCTGTGCAGCACAAGCCTTCTGCTGTTGGAACGGCTTCTTGCGAGGATGCTCCGGCTGCGCGCCGCGCGTCTTCAAGAAAAGCTGGCTTCGGAACGGCGGGGTGGTGCTCCACTGCGACAACGCTGCAAACGCACAAGCGGCGCCGCAGGTCAACGCGGGAACTGAGCTTCCCTTTGCCACAGACGTCTAGTAAGACACCTAGACGCCCCTCGAACCACTACAAAAAGCGCAGATGGCCTCGTTCGGTAAAGCAAGTGGCGTTACAAGGCCCACCACGTCCTGCCCGGGTCTCCCAACTGCGACGGGATAAACGTGCGGACTACATACGACCACATTATATCAACCAGGGTCGCCCGCCGGAGCACGCTGAGGCACCTACTCAAGCCAAGTCCCTGCGTGGCCTAGACCGACCAGCGCGAGGAAGCCAGTGTCGCCCACCTGAGACGCTTCTCGCAGATTCCCAGTCCACGTTGCTGTGTGCTCAGGGCCGACCACCACGAAGCAGCCAACCCCGCCCACCAGAAACATTGCTCCACGCGCTCGCAGTCATGGCCGAATGTGATGACTAAGAGCGGCATCGGGGTTCTAGCGGGCGGGGACAGCGAGCGGGTAGAGGCAGAGGAAGAAGAGGTCAGACAATAGAACAGCTAGCCCAGGATCGCTAGCCCAGTTCACGACAATATATATATATATATAAATTGTAGAGAGGCATTGGAACGCTGCAATGGGCCGTCCTCTCGAGCGCCTTCTAGTGGGTCGCCCTCTTCGCCTCTTCTCGGGGAGCACGCCCCTCGTGCTCTTGCTCGTGAGAGTCTGCGCGTCTGCGCTCTGTCGTGACTGTCGTCATTGTGCATCGTTGCCGTCAATCCCGCCGTCACTAAACACCTTTACAAAAGTGGTGGAGGTGCTGGGTATTACTGGGGACGTCCTTGCGACAACTTGGGCGTAACTCAGTGGTGCAGGAGCCGGATGGTGCTGGTGGTACTCGCGCATTACCTCCGCGATGTCCTGCTCAATCGCTCGACGAAGGGGAGGGAGAAGAGTGGTTGACGGCTGTTGAACGTACTGAGGTTGAGCAAAGTCCAGCAGAGATAACTGGCGCGCGATTTCCTCGCGCACGAATGACTTCACCTCTGCAAGCGAGGCGGAGTGGTCGGATATGGTCGACAAACCAGCGAGCTCGGCGTCGCGGGATGGAGAGCGACGGGTCATCGACCGCTGCCGGCGCAGCTCCTCGTAGCTCTGGCAGAGCGTGATGACCTCGGCCACTGTGCTGGGGTTTTCGGCGAGCAGCATCGTGAAGGCATCGTCATCGATGCCTTTCATAATGTGCCTCAGCTTGTCAGATTCCGACATGGTGGCGTCGGCTTTCTTACACAAATCGAGGACGTCTTCAATGTAGCTGGTAAAGGTTTCGCCGGCCTGCTGAGCTCGTTCTCGCAAACGCTGTTCGGCCTGCAGCTTACGAACGGCAGGGCGGCCAAACACGTCGACGATGGCGGTCTTGAAAGCGGACCACGTCGGGAAATCGGATGCATGGTTGTTGTACCACATGCCTGCCACACCCGCGAGGTAGAAAACAAAGTTGCTCAGCTTGCCGGCTTCATCCCATTTATTGGGGACACTCACCCGTTCGTAAATCGCAAGCCAGTTCTCCACGTCGGTGCCATCCGTGCTGGTGAAGACAGGAGGGTCGCGGATGCGGGGGACACCGGGACAAGCGGTCGGAGCAGGAGGCGGCGTTTGCTGAGCGGCGTCTCGCGGCATGGTAGATGGCACACACACACACACACACACACACACACACACACACACACACACACACACACACACACACACACACACACACACACACATATGTGTGTGTGTGTGTGTGTTTGTGTGAGAGAGAGAACTACATTTCCTCTGAATTTGACGTGATTTTTATATACAGAGAAATATTTTGCCTTTCAAACCTGTTGTCTGAAATCAAGGAAGAACTTGCACAACCAGATTGTGTAAGCTGGGCGGCAACACAGCAGTGTTTGATAACATTATACAAACATTATCGTCAATTTTAAAAAGTACCGCCACAGCTAACTTGTTCATCTGTGCATTCCATCTGCAAACTTCATAGACACGGCTTGGCGTTGTAAATGCGATGAGTGTGAAGAACCTGCTATGACTCTAGTACCTTAAGTTCTCACTTATTTAACAAAAAGTCTACCGCAGTGGCGTAGCGATTACGGTGCTCGGCTGCTGACCATAAGGTCGCGGGTTCGATCCCGGCCTCGGCGGTCGCATTTCGGTGGAAGCGAATTGGCAGAGGCCCGTGTTCTGTTCGATGTCAGTGCGCGTGAAAGAACGCCATGTGGTCAAAATTTACGGAGCCCTCCACTACGGCGTTCCTCATAATCATATCGTAGTTTGAGCACGTTAAACCCCATGTATTTCTATGAAAAACAAAACATGCGGCTTTAAACGCAAGGTGCTTCGCAGAAGGCTTCAGAATAAGCCGAGTGCGAATTTTTTACAGCATATAAGAGCCCAATAATATCAAGCCTTTCTGAAGAATAATGCCAAGTTCAGTCAATTAACTTTTTTGGAAACCACATTGAGATGGTTGTGCATATAAGATTTCAAATGACTACGAATTTATATAGTAGGCGTCATTTCTTGTCCTCCTTTTCCCAGCTTGTGCGGGGTGTGGAGGTAAAAAGAGGATGAGTGGCCCTTTACTCGTCGCCTCCGGCATTTCCAGTATATACGCCTACGTAAACTGTGTAAGCTCAAATTTTCTTTGGAGAAATGTGGGCGATTATAACGCTAAGCTACCCCGCATTGTTTCCTTCCGTCCGTATACGTCGTTAGCTGTTAATGATTGATCGAAAGTTACTGCGTCATGCTCACAGGACCTGCTCGCACCACGACGCAACAGAGCACGCGTAAGGGATCCACCGCGTAATGACCAGCTACGCACGACTACGTCACGAAAAACAATAAACTATTTTGAGTACGTCATATTGTTGGTGATTTGTTCTTCGCTATTCGTGAAAAATTTTCGGTGTGCCATAAAATCTCCTCCTTCAAGAATCAAGAAAGTTTATATATTATTTGGGGGTCACCACAGGTGAAAAGCGGTGAAATGCAGCTTGAAGGCGCCTGGGGGCTTATACACATACACTTCTAGGCAGCATAAGCGTACCTAATGAACAAAGGATATTTAAAGTAGTAACAAAAAATAAAGTAAGGACATAGAATATAGGTAAACATATGACATACATATATATAGTGTATACACGCGCATACATAAATGGAAAGAGAAGTATACTAAAAAGTAATCATGTCGGACCGTGAAACGCACATTTAACCATGCTGGCTTTCAACAAGTGTATATCGATATATTGTTAGAGCGTAAATATTAATATATATATATTAACGCGGTAGCGTTAGAGAGCTCGTGTCGCAGAAATTCCGCTGTCGGCGTCGGCACCTTTGGTTGTGAGCGAAAAATCATCCGTGAGCGAAAAATCGAGAAAGTAGCAAATAAAATAAACGATAAAATCTTCGGTCCCAATGAGGATCGAACCCAGGCCGTTCGCGTGGCAAGCAGGTGTCTTACCACAAAGCCACGATGTTGCTTGCAGCTGCTTCGGACAAAAACACTACATAAATGCCATGTAGTAGAAGGAGTCTCCTTAACGCATTTTGTTCGGCAGGTGTCACGACGAAAACGAGCCCATACGGTAGGCGCATTCGCGTGGCCATCGAACTACGTCGAAAAACGCCGGGATAGTGCAGCCATCGCCGCTAAATACACACACGAACTTTCAAACAGCTCTAAAAATGGACAACTATCTCCATCTAGAGGAAAACATATCAAGCCAACGCAGCAAACGCTAGATAATGTGCTGCCATCTGTGAGGCATTGTGAGAAATATGTCTCGACTTTTCATGGCATCCGAGAGGGCCGGCGCGCGGCGTATATCTTGGAGGCCATGCGACACTCGCTTTAGATCGAAAGCCTGTAAAATTCGCGCGCGTGCGTGCGTGTGTGAGTGTAACAATACACATTAATAAGTATGCACTTAGTGGTTGAAGTGCGCACTAGGGGCCGGATTTCGCTATCGCGTTCAACTCTTAAAGGCGAAGCTTTATATATATATATATATATATATATATATATATATATATATATATATATATCACATCGTACAATGAAAGCAGTGTGCAGCGGTAAGAAGTGATAGCACTCTTGTACAGTTCAGACATAAAATATTCGCGCAACTCTTTTATACAAATATTGTTTGAATCAATACCCTGCTTCTAATATTTCCTTAAAATATGCGGCACATTGAAAGCCAGTGGTTGTTTCCCTTAAGTTGTGCGCCATCGCAGTACAAACCGTTTCTCGTGGTCTCTGGTTCTAGGATCGCCTATTTGTTTTTTTTTTTTAACCTGCAGCTACTACTTAAAATTTGTTAGTACTTTTACGCGGCGTCCCAAGCTTGCGAAAACTCCCAGCGTTAAATTCAAGTGTGCCCAATAAACAGCGCATTACTATGCTGAACCATGAGTAATTTTTTTTCGGAATAGCCAGAACTTATCCTTGTTGAGAGAGAGGTAGAGAAAGAAATATAATTAGGAACAGACACAATCATTTGCAGTTGGGCAGTCTTCTGAGTCCAGGAGACCGTGGACGCTAATCATCTCCCTCGTCAGGTAGATCAAGTGATGGGGCAAACTAAATTTCCTGAAACAAGAAGAACATTTGACCGGGCTATCAAACGTTTACTGGTTCCCGCCCGTATTTTCGTCGCCAAATACGCAAATTTCAGGCCAAGCAGAACAAAATAAAATCATGACAGATTGTCCTAATATTAGGACCCCTGCTGAGCGGTAGCCTCCTCTGCGATGCTCGAGCGCAAAGCGCGATGGCGTCGCATAAGCAGCTTCCACCGCAGAGCGCCTACAGTGCGTGGTCATGAAACACGGAGGACAGTCGTCACAGCAGATTCGTAGGAGAAATTTTATACCTATATAATTTATAATTACGTGGCTGGGGGGGCTCCGCCCCCACAACTTTTCTCCAACGGCAGAGCCACACCAGGTCTATCTGCTCTGTGTGGAGCGATCACATTTCAACCGAGGATTGGGAGCGTGAGGTGTTTGTTCCAGTTAGAGATTGGGAGCAGCCACCGTTTGCCGATCGCTCCTTGGATCAAGCATTCTTGCTCCGCCGAAATCGGTGGATTTGACCCGAAGTCTGAGTGACATGTTTTGTCGCCAGCCTTTCTTCCCGTCACGACAGATTTTCAGCGTGTGTCCACACTACAGGCTAAATTCGTCTTATCCGCGGCAGACGGTGCATCACGTGACCCCATGTCAGGGATTTGTGCCATCCGTCCCGAGACTGCGGACCTCCGGAGGAAAATGCTAAGCTATTACTCACATCCGGATTTTCGCGGTCTAACAAAACAGATTTAGCCGAGGGTGCCATCTGTGGAGATAGGTTTTGCACAAAGCTTACCCTACGAGGCGACCGTGAAAGGACGCGACGTTCTCCACTGCCGCAGCGAACAAAGACGCTACGGCCAGGTTCGTCGACTCTCCGGCACGGCGCAGAAAATGCACTCGAGGCAGGCTGTCAACAAACACGGGTTATTAACCCAAGATGCAGCACAGCACGACAGTCACGGGCTTGCAGGCCATAAAGTGAACTTCGCAAGACCGATCGAGTACGCTTGCCAGCGGCGCTACGACTATCACACAAAGGGCAGCAGTCGAGCACACGAACGAGAAGCCGCCTGCCAGGGCAGCGCGCCAACCTCTAGTGCGGGCCTGAGAGCACCTGACGCGGGCAAGCCTGCCCCAGACAGGAGCGAGCTCAAGGGGGAAGGTGGTCGCCACTGGCGGCCAATGAGGACAGGCGTCGCGCAGTGACGTAAGCTAGCTTGCTGGCGTGAGCATTGTTCAGGCATGTTCGGACGCGTGGCTCGTGCGGGAAAGACCAACGCATGGCTGGCACCGAGAAAAAAGGTCTGGCGGCGTAGCCACAGTAGCCATGTCGCCGATTAACGGCGGTTCCCAGCGCTCGAGCCGCGCGGGGCCAGTACACGCGCTAGCTGGGGAACGAGGCGCCAAAGGGTAGGGCGCGCTCGATTCCCACATTCCCCCCTCCTAAAGACCGAGGCCTGCCTGCGAAAGAGGCTATCCGAGGACAAGTGGCAAGGTCAGCTCAGCCGCAAAGGGGGCTGGCCAAAAGGGCAAAGTCCAACTGGGGGGGGGGGGGTCGTCAGCCCGAAGGTACAAGTCCAAAGGTCGGTTATGGTCACACATGTCGTCCCACCAAAAGTTTCACCACCATGGAGAGCCCACTGCCGGAAGAAGGTCCGCAGCCCAGGAGTAACGGGGAAGACTGCAGAAGGGCGGGCAGCCAGCCCGCTTAAAGTTTGCCGATCTGGAGAGGTTGGCAGCCGGGAACGTACGAGGCGTGGCTGCCAGTTGCGTGCGGCAGCCAATCGCCGAAAGTCGCTGGGGCGGGGGCCTCGCAAGAACGGCAGGCCGCAACCGCTGGCAGCCAGGAAACGGCAGCCGGATCAACCACCCTTGGGCCTGGGCCAAAGCTTGAGTGGGTGGACCAGCCGCCGAGGGCGGCTGTCGAGGCCGCCAGGTGGGTAAGGCAGGGTGGAGGTGGCTGCAGGCTAGAAAGCAAGAACCAGGCCACAGCTGGGAGGACCAGGGAACAGCAGGCTAGCTGGTCAGGAACAGGCTGGTGGCAAGGTAGAGCCAGGCGTAGGCAGACGGCAGGGCGATGCAGGAATGGACAGAAATGCCCCCCGCATAGCGAGCTTGCCAAAAAAGCTTGCCTGACAGTGCTGCCCAACAAAGGGGACGTTTGCCAAGTTAAGGCTTGGAGAACATGTCAGAGGGTATTTTCGACCAAGAGGGCCTTCTACCACTTCCGGACGTGTGTCTGGGCACCTTAGCAGTAATTCTCTATTCACTGTCATGGTATGAAATAAAGTCCAGCTACCTGTTAGTGGGAGAAAGGTTGCTCAAGTGGGTTTCTGCAGGTTGTACCGGTGCCGTGTCTTGGAGCCAGCCTTCTCACGGCTTTCCTGCGGTTCGGTGACGGCCTCCCACCCTCTCAAGTCGTTGCTGCGTGCAACGAAAGGTTTGAGCTCGGAGACGTTAACTGGACCGTCGACTTGTCTCCCTTGGGAGTCAGCCAGCTTGTACGCCAGAGGTGACACTGGTCTGCACTCGGTATGGGCCCAACCACTTGGCCGACAGGGAGGCAGAGATGCCATTGTCGGCGTCGCGCAAGACGTGATTGCGCCTGAGGACGAGATGCACTTCCCGATGCGACCGGTCGTATTGAGCCTTCTGTCCAGCTCACGCTTTTGCCAGGTTGGAACGCGCCAGGTCGAGGGCTGCGTCCATCCGTGAGCGCAGTTCCGCCGCGTAGCCAGACGGGCCGGCTTTCGTAGCGGGCGCCCCGCTACGAAAGCGGTCCATGGGGTTAGGCAGCTCTCTTCCAAAGTTGAGGAAAGCGGGCGTGTACCCGGTTGAACGGTTCACCGTGTACCGCAAGGAGAAGCCTATCTCGTTAAGACAGGCATCCCAATCCCTGTGTTGCTGCGCAAACGCTGTCAGCAAGGGCTTGAGGTTTCTCTTTATTCGCTCAGTCGGGATGGCCTGTTGGTGATACCTGGTTGTTTTGCGGTGCGTAATGCCAAAGGCAGCACACGCATCCACAAACACCTTGGCGGTGAAGTATGGCGCATTGTCCGTGATCAACTCCGCCGGAAAGCCAGAGCGGCTAAAGACCTCGGTCAACTTGTCCCAGATTGCGCTTGTCGTTCGCATCCGAAAGGGAAACAGCTGAAACCGCTTCGTGAAGTGGTCTGTGACAGTCCGGAGAAAAACATGGCCTCTCCGGCTTCTTGGAAAGGTCCCATAATGTCACAGGCCACGACTTGCCAGGGTTGTTGGCTGTCGATCGGCTGCATGAGCCCGGGAGGCTTGCGCCCTCGAGGCTTCACGCATTGGTACACGCGGCATGAGCGGGCACAGTGAAAGGCATCACGCTTCATGCCAGGCCAGGTAGCAGAGCGCCACAACTTTTGAAAAGTCTTAAGGCCACTCGCATGTCCGGCCAACCGCGAGTCGTGGAAATAGCCGAGGGTGGCTTTCCTTAGACTGCGGGGTATCACCACCTTGAAGGACTCCTCGGGAGCTTCTTAAGATGGGACATAGCGCAGGAGAATGCCATGAACACCAAGCAGATACGAGTCCAACGTGCCCGCAGCACTACCAGTCTGCGTCCGGCACTCGGCGCCGACAGCAACACCAGCTGCCCGTTCGCGCCCTGCGGCTTCACTGCCACGCTCCTCTTGGGAGCTCAGCTCTTTGAGCCCGTCAACAATTTGCTGACAAAAAGGATCGTCCTGCTGTGCCTTGAGTGGGTCCTCTCTGTTGAAGACGATACCTGCGGACGTGACAGGGTCTGCCATGTATCCGTCTTCACCCGAGGCGGTCGACTCGAAAGCCACTTCGCCGTCGGGGTTCGCGCCTTTCGACCCATTGAAGCCAGAACCCCGGAGTCTACTTGGTGCGACTGCTATTGGGGGTGGCGGACACAGGTCTCAGACGCTAAACGGGGGCACGCCACAAGGCGTTCGCCACGACGTACGAGCACCCTTTCCGGTAGCGCATAGCAAAGTTGTACCGCTGCAAGGTGAACGCCAAGCGCGTGAGGTGGCCCGAGGGCTCGCGCAAGCGCTTAAGCCAGGTGAGTGCCATGTGGTCCGTCTCCGCCAGCGAATGGCACGCCGTCGACGTAGCAGTCGAACTTCCGGAGAGCAAAAAACTAAAGCGAGACATTACCTTTCACTCACGCTGTAGTTACGTTCGGCGGCGTTAAGTGACCGGCTCGCAAAGTGTCACAAATTAGCGGGTTATAAAGCGCGCGCGAGGCCGCTTTCAAACTGCTACGAGACAGAACGGCACGAACCGCTCGCCAAGAAGCGCGAAAAGACGAAAAAAACAAGCATCAAAAGACGCCGGCGCGCCGCATCCTCCTCACCCAATCGAGCCAGGCGCAGACGACGCGATCAAACGCCCGGCAAATCCTGGATGTTTCTAGAAGGAGGGGGGGACGCATCCGCGAGCGATGCCGCCGCGATTCGAACCTACGAGAAAGCTCTCGCCCCTTCTGTAGCCTCGGCTGTACTGTACGCGGAAGAACTCTCCGGACGCTTCTAGAAACCAGGGAAGAAGGGATAAAAGCGTGCAAACGACGAGAGTCGAGTAGTGCAGTCAGTGAGAGAGTCGAGACAGGAGTCGAGAAGTCAGTGAGTGAAGGAGTGGCCCGGTGATGGTGAAGTTACGCTAAGTGTGGCTCCGTTAGCCAAAGAAGACGTGTTTATGATGGTGTGCGGTCAGTCGGTCGTCGTTCTGGAAGGATCCGATGACGACACCGTGTGAGCCGTGACAAGTCACGACGACGGTTGAGCTACGACGATCAACGCTGGAGCTGGCGTGAGTGTTTCCTTGAAGAGAAGCATTCGATTACCGTCCAAGTATTGTGGACTGGATACGCCATTATCTATTCAGGACTTTAACTGTCGTTGAATAGTTGTAATGCATGCGATTGCATTCGTAGCGTGTGATCTGTTTGTGTAGCTCCCGTTGTGTTAAACACCATCTGAATTATATTGTGAAGCTGTAACTGGTACCAGCCGAGTGTGCATGTGTTTGTATTATTTGTATTGCCTTAACTGAGAATATATTTCGTTTTCGTTTGTGTTATCGACTCTCGGCTCTGACTCGGTCTTTGGGCCACAACCGGCGTTCGCTGGCGCACCAAAGGACCAACTCTAAATTGTCCGCGCTTTCGTGGTGCGTTTTCAGAGGGCCTTGACGCCAGCCCTTAGAATCCGCCCGGCGATTGCCGTCCCCATTAACGGGATTAGTGACAATTATTCTGGCGTCCGCGACACAGGACCTTTTTGGTGCACAGTGTGTCCAAGGTAGGGAGAAAGAGCCTTGAGACGTTGATAGTGCTTGCGAACGATTTTGAGTGTTGCACCGCGTTCTCGCTAACCTGTGTGCAGAGAGTGTTTTGTAATTCGAAGTTAGGCAGAGATTTTGTGCACGCGGCTAGGTTTTGTTAACGGGCATCATGGATCTTGAGAAGTTAGTTGCCCTTGGTGAGAAGATGGGTTTGTCTGGGGCCGAACTACGGAAGTGGGTCAGCCAAAAGGAAAAAGAAGAAAAAGAAAGAATTAAGGAAGAAAAAGCAGCAGAGCTTGAAAGAGAGAAGTTGGCGGTTGAGAGGGCCAACAAGGAGAGAGAAGCAGAACTTGAAAAAGAGAGGTTGGCAGCTGAGAGGGTCAAGGAAGAGAGAGCAGCAGAGCTGGAGAGAGAGAGGCTAGCAGCTGAGAGGGAGAAAGAAGAAAGAGAGGCGCAGATGGCTGAGAGAGAAAGGCAACGGCAGCACGAATTGGAACTCGAACGGCTCCGTTTGCAGCAGCGCACAGAGACTCCCGTGCAAGCTAGAGTGGAGAGCAGCGAAAGGGAAGATCATAGCTTCCGATTGAACCCAAGCAAACTGCTTGTGGCGTTTGATGAAAGGAAAGATGACCTTGATGCATACCTGCACAGGTTTGAAACGATAGCTAGAAGCCAAAATTGGCCGGAGCAGCAATGGGCAACAGCTTTGAGCACTTGCTTGAGTGGCGAAGCGCTCAGTGTGTACGGTAGGCTGACACCTTCCGATGCAGCTAATTACGGAAGAGTAAAAGCTGCTTTGCTGAAGCGATTTCGATTCACCGTGGAAGGCTTCCGAGATCGGTTCCGTACGGGAAAGCCAGCTGATGGCGAGACGGCAACGCAGCATGCCGCGCGGCTCAGCCATTATTTTGACAGGTGGATCGAACTTTCAGAGACGGCACAGGAGTACGGTGAGCTTAGAGAGCTTTTAATCAGAGAGCAATTTCTCACCAGTTGCCACCCGAGCCTGTCGCTGTATCTGAAAGAGAGGAAAGCTAAATCGCTTGACGACATGCTTGAATTGGCCGATCAATTCTTGGAAGCACAAGGTGGCACGAATCTAGCCAAAGTAAAAAAGGAGGTTCACGAGGAGTCGAAGAAATCGGCACCTGACGAAAAGAAGCGTGCACCGGAGAGTGTTCCGCGATGCTTTCTGTGTAACCGGGTGGGCCATCGCGCTAACAGCTGTCGGACCAACTTCTCACGCCCCAGTGTGATGAAGTGTTTTAAATGTGGTCAGACTGGGCACAAAGCAGACGCATGTCGAAACGATGCTAGCAAAGCCCACCAAGCCGCTTGTGCGTATGCCCCGCCAAACGAGGAAACAGAAGCGATCAAAGATGAATTGGCCGATGTGAAAAGCGGGAAGAAGATGGATTTCATTGGTGCTGCGGTGACAACAGACACAAGGAAAGAAATGCCGACAGTTAAGGGGAAAGTTGGTGGAAAGGAAGCTACGGTATTAAGAGATAGTGGGTGCACCACTGTTATCGTACGAAAGAAATTGGTCCGAGAGAGTGATTTCACAGGCAATACCCAACCGGTTCGCCTGCTTGATAGTTCTATTCGAATGCTTCCTGAAGCCAAGATTGAGGTAGAGACCCCTTACTTCAGCGGGAGAGTTACTGCCCTGTGCATGAATAACCCGCTGATTGACCTAATCATTGGAAACATCGCCGGAGCGCGAGGGCAGGACGATCCTGAACGTTTGGGAGAAGCCCCCTCGTCCGCTCAGGAACCGCGACGAAAAGGAAGCGCGGAAGGGAATCCCATGAAGGATGCCGCCCGGGCTCAAATTGAGGCCGAGGTATCACGGATAATCAGTGATGAGGCACCTACGGTCGCTGTACCGCCCGTGAAGACGCGCCGAGCAGGTGATGTTGCAACTGAGCGGCCACCATCATCTGCGGCTCAAAAGATGACGAAGGTGGTCGTCCAAGCAAAACACCACGGCGCGCAGAAGTTGGCGAAGCACCGCGAACGTTCTAACGAACGCGAGCACGCCTTGCCGGTGTCGAATGTGTCGACGGCAGCAGAGACGCCCCCTTCTGCACCGTCAAATGGAACGGCTCGCAAGAAAAAGAAGAGAAACAAAAAGAGAGCGAGCGAACACCGAAAGAAAGGGCGCAAGCGCGACACGATGATGGCAGGACAGGGTGTTGGAATTGAATTTGTTTGAAGTGTTTTGAGTTTGAAAGTGTTTGAAGTGTTATTATTCCCTGAGTCGAGTGTGTATAGCTAGTGAGCCGAAGAGCTACTTGCGTTATTTTATGTGTACAATGCTACTGATATAACATTGTATAAGCGTTGTAAATGAAGAGCTTTGTTTTGTGCGTTCGCATTGTTTTACATGAATTGTATGAGGCGTCTTGTACTTATGTACTTGAGTTTATCTTTTGTATGTCGTGACATTGAAATGCCCTGTGAATTATATTAGGAGCTCTATTGTGAATGTGACGCGCATTTTGTGTGGACTGAGTTATGGACTGTGTATGTGGGACATTTTTGGATGTGTATGTGCGCGCTAATTTGTGTTGTTTGAATATTATGTGATAATATTCTTGAAGTGGGGGGCAGTGTCACAAATTAGCGGGTTATAAAGCGCGCGCGAGGCCGCTTTCAAACTGCTACGAGACAGAACGGCGCGAACCGCTCGCCAAGAAGCGCGAAAAGACGAAAAAAACAAGCATCAAAAGACGCCGGCGCGCCGCATCCTCCTCACCCAATCGAGCCAGGCGCAGACGACGCGATCAAACGCCCGGCAAATCCTGGATGTTTCTAGAAGGAGGAGGGGGGGACGCATCCGCGAGCGATGCCGCCGCGATTCGAACCTACGAGAAAGCTCTCGCCCCTTCTGTAGCCTCGGCTGTACTGTACGCGGAAGAACTCTCCGGACGCTTCTAGAAACCAGGGAAGAAGGGATAAAAGCGTGCAAACGACGAGAGTCGAGTAGTGCAGTCAGTGAGAGAGTCGAGACAGGAGTCGAGAAGTCAGTGAGTGAAGGAGTGGCCCAGTGATGGTGAAGTTACGCTAAGTGTGGCTCCGTTAGCCAAAGAAGACGTGTTTATGATGGTGTGCGGTCAGTCGGTCGTCGTTCTGGAAGGATCCGATGACGACACCGTGTGAGCCGTGACAAGTCACGACGACGGTTGAGCTACGACGATCAACGCTGGAGCTGGCGTGAGTGTTTCCTTGAAGAGAAGCATTCGATTACCGTCCAAGTATTGTGGACTGGATACGCCATTATCTATTCAGGACTTTAACTGTCGTTGAATAGTTGTAATGCATGCGATTGCATTCGTAGCGTGTGATCTGTTTGTGTAGCTCCCGTTGTGTTAAACACCATCTGAATTATATTGTGAAGCTGTAACTGGTACCAGCCGAGTGTGCATGTGTTTGTATTATTTGTATTGCCTTAACTGAGAATATATTTCGTTTTCGTTTGTGTTATCGACTCTCGGCTCTGACTCGGTATTTGGGCCACAACCGGCGTTCGCTGGCGCACCAAAGGACCAACTCTAAATTGTCCGCGCTTTCGTGGTGCGTTTTCAGAGGGCCTTGACGCCAGCCCTTAGAATCCGCCCGGCGATTGCCGTCCCCATTAACGGGATTAGAGACACAAGGCGACTGGCCGGAGAACGCCGTCGTGCTCCTGGTGCAGTACCGCTCCGAGACCCAGGTCGCTCGCGTCCGCTTGAACAACAAACTCCATGTAGAGGTCGGGCAGCTTCAGATCGGCTGTGGCCGCTAGAGCTTGAGATAAAGCCTTGAAGGCTCGCTCTTGCTCTGGCCGCTAGCTCCATTGTGGCGACTTTTCAACATTGCGGTCAAGGGCGCTTGGAGGTCCGCGCAGTTTGGGATGAACTGTCGGTAGTAGTTCACGGTGCCCAGAAAACGCCTCAGGCCCTGAACGTTCGCCGGCGTCGGGTACTCCACAATGACACGTACATTCTCCTCGCACAGCAGAACGCGACCACTCTCGATGGTAAAGCCCAATAGTGTAACGCGAGCCTCAACTATTCCAGCTTTTTTCGGATTCAATGTCAACCCGGCGGCACGCCACCTCTCGAAGACATACTCCAAAGGCGGAGGTACTCCTCGAACGTTCGAGAGAAGATGACGATACCATCCAGGTACGCCATGGCAAATTGCCATTTAGCGTCCCCGAGGATGCGGTCAGTCAGTCTCTGGAACGCAGCTGCAGCTCTAGAACAGCCAAACGGCATGCGGGTAAACTCGTACAGACCTCTGTGAGAGGTGAACGCAGTTTTCTCAGCGTCAGCCGGCTCCATCTGAACCTACCGGTAACCGTGGCTAGCATCGAAGGTGCTGAAGTAGCAGGCACCGCCTAGGAACGATCGAGTCAACGTTAGGCATGGGATAAGCATCCTTCCTCGTGACCTCGTTCAGCCGGCAGTAGTCCACACAGAGCAGATAGGAGCCGTCTCTTTTGGGTACCATTACCACCAGTGAAACCCGGGGACTGTTTGAGCGTTGGACAACTCCGGTCTCAATCAACTCATTCAATGCCTGGTCAATTGCTTTCCTCTTGGCCACACTGACGGGCGAGGATTGTATTTCCATGGTTGTGCGTCGCCTGTGTCAATCCAATGCCTCACAAGAGAGGTGCAACCCGGGCGTTCAGTGAACATGCCACTGAAACGAGTCAGCAGCGACGACAGGCGTGCCTTGTCATGTGTCGACAAGCTGTCCGGCAAAGGCGGCAGCGAGCGATCCGAGCTGCTTCTTACCGGGGTGGTCACCGGCTAGCCGAGACCACGTCCACCACGGTAGCGCTATGCTCGAGAGAAAGCAGTAGGCACGGACCATTTTCCGTCGCGCCGGCCAAAGGGCCAGTCTTGGCGTCGGAGTGAGGGACACGGGCGAAGGGGGCTACGCTTTGTCTCCTCTCCTTCTGCTCCCTCGTGGCGTCCGGCGACTTGCAGGCAGCCGAGACCACGGGAGGTGTAGCGAATGGCCGTAGGGCGCCGGAAGGGCCGTCCCTGTAGCCTCCGCTCGCGACGGTCTATCACGATACCGTGCGGCGCGAGAAAGTCGCGACCAAGAATCACGGGCACGGAAAGAACTCTTAGAGTATAACGTAAGCATGAGCATGAATTACCTGAACCTGAATAATATAATAATAATATCTGGGGTTTAACGTCCCAAAACCAAGATATGATTATGAGAGGACCGTGGTAGTGGAGGGCTCCGGAAGTTCCGACCACCTGGGTTCATAGCCTGCACCTAAACCTAAGCCCACGCGCCTCTAGCATTTCCGCCTCCATCGAAAGTGCACTCGCTGCGCCCGAGATTCGATCCCGCGACATTTGGTCAGCAGTGTAACATCATAACGCTAAACCACCGTGGTGTGTAGCGCTTATGATGGTACAACACTCTGGAACTGTTGATAAGAGAACTGTATGAGTGAATCGCGATGAATCGGTTCACATCGCGTAAACCAGTCACAACAATGCCAAAGGAGACGTAACGAATTAGAAGCTTCCTGTTTTCAGCGCCTGGTCACATAAAAAGAAACGTGTATTTTACGGGGATGACAACAACCTACGGCTTTCTATGCACATCGAGCAGACGTTGAGGTTCACACGACTACCACAATGCAGAGGTATGTGAACCGTGGGTCACATCCCTCTGCATGCCGCTCAGCGAAGGCGGTGTGGCGTGAGTGGGCGCTCATTGCCGAAAACCCGGCACGACAACTCGTCTTTACTTATCATTACCAGAGAAGCGTAAAGTGGACAATGATGATGATGGATGATGATGATGATAGTTAAACTTTATGTAAAAAAAAATCACAGAAAAAGTTAGGCAAATTCCAAACGAGATTCTGAGGGATTTGTTTAATAATTCTTTAATTCATTCGTTGCAATGGCTATTAGTGCAGCTTTTGGTCGATCTTGCCCCTTGCTGGGTGGGAATTCGTAGAAGACGTTTCGACCGCGCAATTTTAAGCATTTCTTGTTTTGTAGTCGTTTGCTTAAGGAATCGATGGAACCTATTTTTTACTTTCGCTGTACTATTTATCGCGTAATTTAAATAAGCTATATGTATGGGCAACCGAACTACAAACCACAACCACATCAAGAAGGGAGGCTTTTCAGGATGACTTAACCTAAGTAGGACGTATATACTTGGTTCCGTTGATAGTGGACACAATCATTTGGCGATGGCATAGATGCGCGGGGTCCAGTCGCGTTTTTCGGGAA